>NW_024062196.1:0-82127 GCF_006381635.1 Hibiscus syriacus
AAATAGACTTTTCTACCCAACAAGAGAGAGAGAGAGAGAGAGAGAGGAGAGAGTAATCATTATTGTTACGACAAAAATAAAGTAAAGAAAAGGGCAATATTAATCAGAGAATTTATGGTAGAATAGAACACGTGATGCAGGACCGTCATGAAATAGAGACAGGTAGGTATATTGTTAGGTCACATTGTCCAAATTATTAATACGGTTGAAGAGTCGTGTCATGTTTATATTTTTCAACAACAAAAAAAAGGAATTCACTAGTATTTGTTATATATATCATTTGACATTTATTCTCACATGTAGAATAGTAACTGTAGATCTTATTTTGCAATTTCAAAATCATTCGACAGGGAAAAAATAACAGTAATAATTATTATAAAAATATGTTTCGACTGGTAAAGCAAATTGTGGGAGATTGTAATTTGATTGGCATCTATACCTTCAAGCACTGAGAAGAATGAAAGATGAGAAAGGAAACAATAAGTAATAATGAACAGTAATAAGCATAGATGGCAAAGCTTACCGTCACCCGTCTGGAAACAATATTAAACTGTACATACGATGAATTTTTGACAGTGCCAACCAAAACTTGCATTACTCCACAACAGTGACCTCATGATCCACCCTCCAATAGTTTGCATCATTGAACTCCATCCCACCATCCGATTTCTCCTTTTCTGCTACCTTTGGAATTACGTGCCTCTTCAATGGTCCAGCTTCCCCAACTATTCCTTCTTTTAAAGCCTGCTCCATTGCTTTCTCCGTACCTTCTAATTCAACCCCTATGAATTCAACATCCTCTTCAAACAAAGACGGAACTGCTGATGGAGATTCTTTACTTGTCTCACTCTTCACTGATCCCTCACTCGAATCCATGGAGTTGGAGGATCCATTTGGAAGCATGGATTCCCCATCTGAAGGCGGCCCTCCATCACTCATCGCCGAATCAGTATGACTCGGTAGGTTGAACCCTGAGCTGTCGTCATCAAGAAATGGATTCCTGCTCGAACCGCCTACTTGCAGATCCAAAGGTTCTCCCCATTCCACCCACTCAAGTACAGGTCTAGCTCCAAACATGTTTTTTTCTTCTGGTGTGTCTCCATCGATCATGGAATCGTTGTTCAATCCAGTCATCGGGTTGGAAGTACACGTGCCATTATCATTCACCTCATCCTCCTCTCCAACTACCACCTCATCATCACTACTGCTGTTACCACCATTTGCAGTGCCGTTCAAGTTAATCTCATGCATCATCTCTGAAGGGGATATGCCTGTTGGTGCATTACCGGTTCTGTCGTCTTGGAAGGCAAACCAGTTGGAATTTGTAAAAAGACTACTGCATTAGAAAAACATGGTTTGTAATCTCCAGTAATATGGATACTTCAACAAAAGAATATAACCCCAAACTGTACATTTACAATGCAACTGTCATTGGTGGCTCTTTAACAACATCCACCCATCTGGAGTGCCCATCGTGAACCTCAGATTACAATGAGCTATCTTGCTTGGACTTGGGCGTGAATGATGGATAGGGGTATGGTCATAGTTTTCTAAGCTTATCCATATATTTGGATGATCTTTAGAGACCATATCCACATATCCATACCATATGTCAAACATAGGCACTTCCACAAAAATAAGGAGTCGAAGCAACCTAAACCATAACTAACGAACAAGAAGAAAACTCACCTCCCCTGCTCATCACCAAGCCTCAAGGATGATATGACAACCTCAGCAGGTTCATCATCAAAGTATACATCCTGCAAAGTAAAAACATATATTAATGGTAGATTTTGATGTTAACAGAAATGATAAAAACCCCTAATTGTTTGGTTTCTCCATCACTCATGCTGTTCTTAACACAACCCTCAGTTATGTCACCATAAATTTCTTTAATAGGCAAAATAGAGAAGCCTTTGGAATAACAAGTTAATGGCAGGTCAAGCACAGAGATGATTTCAGTTAATCAAAAGAAACTGGAGCCACTCACATCATCATCTCGATCAAGAGCACCATGGTCCTGAAAACAGTTAATAAGAACAATAAGTAAAGCAAACAGGTAGAATTTAAGATACTGTTACGAAAAGTCAAAATACATACTCCGTTATCATCATTGCCATAGATTTTATATTTGAAAGCTTCACTTAGGTTATTTGCTAAAGCTGCAACATCATAATCTCTATCATGAATATCATCCTCGTCACTGTCCCGTGTTCTGTCTTGCAATGATGTTGGGCGACTGCACATGAGAAGGAAAAGCTATAATGTGTTACAACATGGACAGAAAATTGGTACACTATCAGAAGCTCCACATCGTACACATAACAGAAGAGACCTCGGAATCCATGAGTACAAGAACTCTCACTATTCACTAATAAAAACATATATAAGAGATGATTGACCTTCAATCACATCCTACTAATCTGTCTGCAGTACATATAAGAAGATAAACAAGAACATACCCACAAGCCCATCGATAAACATTTTCAACTGCGTTACGTTCTAGCAGAATATTTGCTTTCCATTCATTCCATTCGCTATTTTCCTATATAATATGAACTCAAGTCAGAAAAATCACAAAAAATATTTATTTAATAAAGAATCAAAGCAAAATATTCTAATTCATCATATCAATCCAGCCAAGCATTTCCTGCCAAGGAAAGAAACCACTAATGTGCCAAATACAAAAACTAATTCTAATGAACTTAAATCAGATTTACCAAACCACTAAAAAAATCATACCCTAATTTAATTTTGACAGAAGCAATAAATACAACATTAGCAAGCAGCCAATTCCACACCTGTAGATATGCCTTAATACAGCTGTTGCTGCTTCCCAACTGTATAAGTTTGTTTGAAATACGTGTAATGTGTCCAATGTTTCCTGCCCGTGGTGCACGTTTTCCAGCAGCAGGTAAAATTGGCTGTTTAACCAGAAAAGAGGTTAAGTTGACCGCGCACTCAGGAAGCAGTTAAAACAACTTCTAGTTAAATCAGTTAAACACACGTTAGCAGAATGCAAAATAGAAATATGATTAACATCTACCAGATTATTGTCACCAGAAAGAATTGGTTGCTTGTCAGTTTGGAGAAATCTCCCAATTAAATCACACTTGTGGAGAAGGTGATCAAGTATTGCATCATTCTTGCTCTCCAGACATGATAATATTATATTCTCAACATGATGATGTAATGCATTGTTGAATGGATACCTGTATAATTTGAAATAAACAAATGAATCTTAGCCTCCTAAAAGAAATGATCCGCCACCTCCTAAAGAGGACATCAAGCATATTTAACCAGATACAAACTTCCAACTGTTTACTCATTCAAGATAACAAGTTTTGCAAGAGCTTACTCAAAGAAAAGATCAAGAACTCGTTGAATGGTTCCTGAGCTGACCAATTCCTTCTCTGCAGCTTCATTTCCTGTTCTCAACAGGACAGCAATGAACTCCACAATCTGAAAATAAATAAATAAATAAATAAGTTACAATATAAAACATTAATAACAGAATAAATTATGATACAGCCCTGCAAAAAGCCTGATATGCATTGTGAACAAACACCAAATAAATCAAAGAGGTGCCAAGTTGAGTATCCGTGTTGGTTGGCAAACAAAACTTCTTTCAAAATATAAGATGAACCTTCAGGCGATGCTTCCCCAGAGGCGGCCTCAGTTCTCCATATGTGGTAGGCAAAATCTTCTCATCGGATGAAACATTCAAAAGTATGAGTAATTCACCTACACAACAAGCAGCAGTCTTCAACACCATGGCTAAAATGAAAGCCAACATTTTACATGTGCCTAGGAATATATGGAAACTATTACAACTTTCAGAAAAAAGCTCCACTCACCAAGCTTAGGGAGCATTGCATTGATAGTCTCTGGATTTACAGGGATTGGAGGCTCATACATATGTTGATTTCCGAAATAATGCATTAAGGGAGAAGCAATAGCTGATCTCTTTGGATCCAACAATGAGATACAAACTGAGAGAGAGTGTACAAGGCCATATTTTGAATGTGAATCTTCCAATGCATGACCAAATATCCTTGCAACAAAACTGTTGTTGAACATATGCAGAATTATAGGTCAAGTCAAAAACATAAACACGATGTAGAATCAAGACGGTGATGCAAGTAGAGAAGAGACAAGAAGGAACTAGATCTCACAAACCTTGGACTAGAGAGCTTATTGGCTAAAGGTGAGGGCGCATTCCGTGTTATTGCACATAATGTTTCTGCTGCATTACCATGAACCTCAGGTTCACACTGGTCATTGTAAAAAACAAGTTGTGAGACTCATTACAACGTACAGTATGCCATTAAAAAGACAAAACGAAAGATTTGCACATACAGATGGATTCAATTTATCCACGATCATTTCCAGCAAATTGCTATCAGCTAACCATTGCATTACATCCAAAAAATTAGGATAAACATGATCATCAGCACCTACTAACCGAACCAAAACCTGCAAAAAAGGCACAATCTTACATCAAGTTTCACCCAAAAATATTTAACGAAAAGCCATATAAAATCCACTACTGCAATAAAACACCACAGAATATCTCAGGTACCTCCATGATGGATGTTATTCTTATCAAATCAACCAGTTGGCGCAACACATCTTGATGTGCCTGTTAACAAGAGGCCCCAGTTAATCCGTATAAATAGATAACTATACAACAGTCTATCCTTTGTGGTTAAGGGATCATAAACCACTGAAAAACTCAATTTTGTCAAGCAAATCACAATGTGATTGTAAACACAAAAGCTTTACTTACTTGGACGTACTTCATAAGTGAAATAGTCTTCCGTAGCATAAGGCATATAACAACCTAAATTTCAAAGGAAATGAAACTTAACAAGTTGTAATAAATACAAAAAAGTAGCATTAATAGAAAACTGGTCGTAATAAATACAAAAAGTAGCATTCATGGAAAACAGGACACGAAAAAACAAGGGGAAATAAACAAAATAATCAGAAAATGAACAACACACCTTACTGAAATAACCAGCTAGCAAAGCACTGTGAGGACGGTTAGGTTCCAAGAAGGAGAAAAGCAAGTTCACCAACTGCAACAAAGAGGAGAGTGTATGAAACAAAGTCATAGCAATTTCCATAACTCAAGATGTATAATCAATAATGAAAAAGAAACTCATACCTCTTCATCCTCGATTAAAGTCTTCAGAATAACATCGATCTCACATGTAAAGATCTCGCAGGCAATGAATGGGAATCTAGACATGAAAATGAAAAGATCATTTAGAAAGGGTGGAATTAACATCAGAAAAGTTACAAGGAAACAGAAAGAAAAAAGTCAGTTCCTCAGTCCAGATGAAAATGACATACTTGAAGGTCCGTTTGCTGTCAGCATTTTCTGAAGGTTCATCGACAATATACCGTAATAACTGCTCAACTTGAGCTCTATCTCGCAGACTGTACGTTAAAGAATTAAGTATAATGAGCAAGAAGCAAGACTGATTCAAAATCAGTTTATATAATGATCACTTCACAAGTTTAACTGTAGCGAATAACTTCTGAATTCCAACAAAGTAGGAACTGGTAGAATATAAAAACATAATAAAAATTAAGAAAAGGCACAATGTGATATAGTGGCAAAAGTTACAAATTGATGAGTCGACTATTTAAAGCTTTGCACTCTTGGATTATTTCTTCCTCGTCGAGAAGCTCTTCCAAAGTAAAGTTTTCCTTGTCTAAAATCGACTCCACCTACAAAAATTACCAGTCAATGAAACTAACCGAAATCCCAGGAAATACACAACAATATCACTAGAACAATTCGTTTAAAATGGAGAACCAGCATCAATCTAAAATGTAAATCCAGCTAAACATATCTGCACAGTTTAAATGTTTTTCGCAAATTAGATAGAATAGCAATTAGCACTGAATAAGAAAGTTCAGCTTCAAAATAAAGGAACTCCAGCCACTTCCAACTAAAAAAAGAGCTTAAAAATAAAAGTGAATACATCGACTTGAATAAAATGAAATTTCCCAACGATGAGAACAAATCTAAGTCACTGAAACTACTATGTTGGCATCAATGAATCCAGAGTAAATTTCAAATTAACTACCAGAAAGAATATATAGATATATATTAATGAAAATTAAAAATACTCATTACGCCGTATAAGATTAGTCTCACAAAAGGAAAGAAGATCAAAAGTAGAACGTAAAGCATTGAAATAAAAACTTAAAATTATTTACATGTAATTAATGAATGAATCAATTAATTTAGGATTAAAATTACTCACGGGAGAAGAAGCAGAGAGAGATGTGAGACTCCAAAACATGGTAACAAGAAGCAACGATCAAGCAGACGAGCTGAATAGATCTGGAAACCCTAAAATTAACCAGAGAATCTATGAAATGTCCAAAGATTGCTCAAAAAACGGCGAGATCCAAAAAAGATAAAGAAAATCTAAAACCCTAATGCTTGTTGGTGTTAAAGAGAGACCAAAAAGTATTTGAAGGGAAAACAAAGACGAAGGCTGTGAAAATAGCAATAGTAGCTGGGGAAACGAAACAAGAGAGAGGGGTGGTGGGCAAATAAAATTGAAATGTATATGACACGTGCGATGTGATTATTTTACTATGGATTTACCCTGGAATTTGATTAAAAAATCTTAGCTTTTTGTTTGGTTTTCGTGCAACGTTTTTAATTTCTTTTTAGTTTGTTCAAACAAATCTAGGAGGGAATTTCCATATCAAAACTATGATAATCTACAGGTTTAAGCTTTGGGGCATTTTCTAATACTTAATTAAGAATAAAAAGGCAATTACACCGAAAAAACATCTTTTTAAACTTTAATTACTTATCTTATATCATTTTATCTTTATTTATCGATCTAACACCTTTTGCAGAAAGGCGCACCCCTGAAACGCGCCTTACGCTGACATAGATACACGTTGGCTAAAGCGCGACTCCTGTGACGCGCCTTATGCTATGTAGGGATATAGCGCGGTGCAAGGGCCGCACCTTCCTACAATTATGACATGAATAATGCAAGGCGTGGTGCACGGGTCGCGCCTTGCATAATTGCATCCAAACTTCTTGGCTTTAAAGCATCGTCTCTCCGCTATAAATATCTCTTTCCCCCGTAAACTCTCTCACAACTCCTCTCAACCGAAAAACTACTATAATAATCCTCTCAACCAGTCAAAAACACCCGGTAATCCTTTTATATTTGATTCAGAAGTTCGTTCGATCTTTCGTTATAATGTAATTTTTTATAATATTTTTTTATAATTATATATGTTTATTTGAAAAAATATTGTATTAATTGTTTTCAATTAATTTTTGTGGTTGTAAAATTGGAAAGCGAGAGCATACGTCGAAATATTTTTGTCAATACGATAATAATATAAAATTATATTATTTAAATTATTTACGTTTATGTGTAAAATTATTTACGTTTATGTGTAAAAAAATTTATTGTGTTATATTTTCGTTCATATATTATTTATTTAATTAGGTTTGTTTCAATTTTTTTTTTTTTTTGCAGATATAATATTGTCGCACTTTCAAACTCTAAGAATGACTCGAATTTAAGCTATTGTTTATTATGATGGAGAAATTCGAGAAGATGAAACCGACGTTGTTTTCGTATCAAATCGTTATGTTAAAATATCCTTCAAGAGAAACATAACTATTGAGGAGCTGATAACGTAGATTTCAATGAAAGTTCATGTTGGAAGTACTAGAAGAATGTCGTCGTTGCAGTACAAATTTCCAATATCATTGTTGTCATTAACTTAGACAGCGTTCGAAATATCGAACAATGATGATGTTGAAATGATGGTTGATTCTCAAAGTAATTATTCAGACGCCGATATAGAGATGTATGCAAAGCTTGTTCAAGTGCGTGCTTTTTGGGGTCTGTCATTAAGCTCTCACTATGGGCTGGCTGAACAAGTTAATCAAGTTGACAGTCTGACTACAGTAATGTGTAATGATTTTAATGCCATAATGAGAAATTCTCATCATGTTGTCGTCCTATCAACTTCAATGGGGAGACATTTATCAGCAACTTCTTACGATATGTACCGAGGTGGGTCCACGAACAATCCGTATGGCAACATTGCGTCCAGTTCAAGGGGAAGGCATTCATCTGCAAATTTATTTGACCTTAATATGGAGATGCCCTCGATGTAACAATCTGTGCAGTTTCCATTTGACACGATGACTTCAAGCTCCAGGGGGAGGTATTCGGCTGCTAGCTTTTTCGATCTCAATATCGATATGCCTTCTAGTTCAAGGGGAAGGCATGCAAGTAGTAGGTTCTTCGACCTAAATATGGAGAGAATGGAGGAACCATCATCTCCACCAGAAGAACCGCTTCATGAGCCAGGTGCAGATGGTGCTGAGACTGACTATTCATTCACCCATAATCATTGCAATTCAACTCCGATGATGATGATGATGATGATGTAGATGAAGCTCCCTCAAATGTGGCACAAATTGACCCTCCAGCACACATGTATGAAGCTGATTATGGTGCAATGTACGGGCCAGAATTTGCGGATATGTCTAATCTCGGTTTCTATGGATTTTACTCATCAATATACAATGGTGAGTTATCTTTAGACATGGAGTTTTCAAGAAAAGAATAAGCGATGATGGTTATAAAAAAATTACAATATTCGTAATTTTGTTCAATCCAGAGTCTCCCGCTCTACGACAGAAAAATCTGTATGCTATTGTGCCCGACGTGAAGACGGATGCAATTGGATGGTTCGAGTATTGAAGAGGAAGAGGAAAAACAATAAAAGGGAACTAACGGTATACAACGATCCTTACACATGTTTCGCTTGAGAGATCAACCAAGATCATCCCAACTTGGACTATGAAGTGATCTGTCAAGCCAAAGCAAGCTCACATATAGATATTGTTGTGTTGATTTCAGCTATACAATCGCACTATGGGTATTCCGTCTCATACAGAAAAGCATGGAAGGCAAAGCAGAATGCCATTAAAAAACTTCACGGCGAATGGGATGCATCTTATAACGAACTTCGAAGTTGGTTTAGGCTGGTGCGGAGCTTGAATCCTGGGACAATTGTAGACTTCAAAACCTTCCATGCATACCATAATGATCGAGTTCTTCGTGATCGATGCCAATTCTACTAGGTTTTTTGGACTTACCCACAGTGCATTAATGCTGTCAAATACTGCAAGCTTGTGGTCCAGATCAATTGGACTTTCTTGTATGGAAAATACAAGCAAGTTTTACTATTGGCAGTTGTCTAAGACTGTAATCGCAACATTCTTCCAGTTGTTTTTGCTCTCGTTGAAGGAGAAGATACAGATTCTTGGGTTTTTTCCTCCGAAACTTACGTTCACATGTTATCACGAGGGAAAAATATGTGTCATTTCATATCGCGGAGCTGGGATCAAAGCAACAATGAAGTCTTTGGGTCCATTGTGGCAGCCACCCTTTTTCCAACATAGGTATTGTATCCGACACATTGTTGAGAACTACCATGGAAGGTTCAAAAATAATGATGAGCGTCAATTACTTGTGCGCATGGGTAAACGAAACCACCATTTTTTTTATCATTTTCATTTTTTTAAAGGAAACAAAGTTAGTAAGTTCTACAATTTTTGATCAGGTTACAAACTACTACCTCAAACATTTGAATACATGCTTCAAGATTTGCGGGCGAAGAACGAGGAAGGATACGATTACATCAGCCACATCGATAAAGAAATATGGACAAACGCATATGATGGTGGATATCGATATGGACACATGACGACCAACTTGGATGAGGCAATCAATTCGACCTTAAAGGTTGCACGTCTCTTACCTGTAGTGCCTTTAGTAAAAACTACATATTTTCGTTTAAGGGTTCTTTTTGCGAAGCACGAGGGACAAGCTCAAACCTGGATGCAAGGCGGTCATGTCTATCACCCTAGATTAGTTGCAGATCTAAAAAAAATTATTGCATCAAATGGAATGTTTGTAACAAGTTTCTCTAGATCGCATGAATTGTTTCGTGTCACAGAGTTGTCGCGACCTCTTCAAATGATTGAAGTTGTGTTTTTAAGAGTAAATCTACGGGACAGATGGTGTGACTGCGGGTTTTTTCAAGCTCTGAAGTATTCATGCTCTCATGTGATAGCAGCTTGCTCGCATACCTGTCAAGACTATAACCGTTTTATGGATCCCGTATACCTACTATCAGAAGTGTTTAAGGTATACGAATTTGAGTTCCCTCCATAGGTAATGACAAAGACCCTAATGAGGTTCAGAATTGGGTTCCGATTGTACCAGACCCGAATTTATTGAGGGATTGTGGTCATTCAAAATCCACTCGAATTCATTGTGATATGGATATTCGAGAAAAATCTAGACACGACAAAAAATGTGGGCATTGTAGAAACTAAGGACACACTAGAAGAACATGTCCACTTCTGTTGTCATCAAGTAGCCATTGATGAGAAACTGATGTAGTTGTTGTTTATCAAATAATAATTATTGTACTTTAATTTGCATTTACTTAAAGTTAATGTCATTCGATAACCGCTGATGAAGATTAAAAAAATGATACAAGAAAACGAGATTCGACATTGGCGTTATATGTGATTATAATAAAAGAGATACTAAGTGATAAATTTAATAAAGTTATCGAACACAATTATTAGATTTTATCAAACTAATAACAATTTAGTATTTGAATATAATTTTAAATACAACAAACTTACAATAAGTATTAAATGGTAAATAATAAAAAAATTACAATAATTGATATTAAATGGTAATAAACAAAATTAACAAAATAAATTAACAAAAAGTCCAACAAATTTAACAAAAAAAATTTAAAAAAAATCCAACCAAATTAACAAAATAAATAAAGTATTAAATGATAAATAAAAAAATTACAATAAAAAAGTCCAATAAACAAGTAAATAAAAATATAATAAAATATAAAAAACTATGGATATTTACGCTGCGAATGTGTTCCGCAGGGCGGTGACTGTCTGTCTCGAGGAGGATTTCTTCGTATAATTGGTTGTGACTCCTCACTGTCATCATCATCTCCATCATCGTCGTCGTCGTCAGGAGTATATACATTTTGTTGATGAGGAACTGATGACGATGTAGCACCTCCATAGAATAAAGACATTGGAGGTGTATGACTGACTAACCCATCGCTCATAGAAAATTGGGAAAACTCATAAAACAAAGACATCGATGAATGAGAAAATTGTACAGGAGGTGTCTGTGCGGTGGCCATCGATGATGAGGCTGCACCCGCCAAATAACCAGTATATGAACCCTAAGTCAGATATGTAAACATAGACTCATAATATTCTCTAGGAGGCGTCATATAAATTTATGACGGTGGCGACGGTGGTGTTTGGTAAAGGAAAGACGGCGGTGGCATCATATATGGTTGCGGCATATAAGTCGCTGCAGACGGTGACTGTTGTGAAGGCCCTGTTGGTGCAGCTAAGGACGAACCGGAAGCACATGCTCTCCGTCCATGAGTTGGAGGACGATGGGGTTGTGACGGTGCACGTCTCTGTCGACTTCGATGAAAGCTCCGTCCTCGTGCATTCTCGAAAAGCATAAATGATTTCCTGTTACTGTTGAACCACTCATAATAATCATCTGCAATCGTGAAGAGTTCATCATAAATGGGCTCTCTATAGGGAATGCGTCGATGTCGATCCTCCCACATCACGACCTACTCATGATGCTTCACCAGCCAATCTGTATCCGCCTTGCCACGTCGATCTGTGCTATGCAACTCGTCCATATTGCGAGGTGCTTCCGAAATTGGTTGTACAAAACCAAATTGCCAAAGCACACGATCAGTGGAGTGCCACTCGACGATCGCATCTGATGGGCCCCTCAACTCAGGTGGGATGCACATATTCACATCATCATTAGAATATGGAACTCATTCAAACTAAAACAAATATATATAATTCTTATTAAAATAATAATCTAATTATATAACTATAATACAAAATCGATTTTTTAAACATTAAAATACATACCTCTATGTCAACCTTCTAATCGATTAACAACCTAATTATTTCTAATTCATCATGTAGATCTCGATGATTTTTCCTGTCAGTAGACCACCTATTCAAAGAAAAAAAATTATTATACACTGGATAAAATGATTAATATACGAAATCAGTTTTGTAATTACCTCAATAGTAGCGGAAATACAAACGGGTTCTTCACAACAGGACATAAAAAGAGCAAGCGATAACATGCCCAAGACTGCAGCAGAAGGAGACATCCGCCGATAGCATTTTTCATGTAGTCGGTTGCTCGACACATCTCCCTATACAGGAATGTCAAAACTGTCGAGCCCCAACTCAGTGATCCGACCAGATGAAAGTCACCAAGATGTCGCAACAACATACAATGAACTTGGTTGCACGATTTGTCCGGCATTAGCAACCCTCCTATCAGCTACAGTATGCATGGACGTTCATACATTTTAACTTGATCCTCTGAGGCGTCCTCACTCAAATTTCAAAAATTTACATCTAACCAATTTAACGGTATCCAACCACCGTTAAAATTTCGCGGGACACCTCCTAGATAATCTTGGCACAAAGTATTCCAAAATACCCTGCGCCATCCCTGAAATCACATATCCATCCACTGGAAGCCCCAAGTGCATATAAATATCCTCAAGCGTAATCGTGCACTCTCTGCACGGAAGATGGAATGTGTGGGTCTCCGGCCTCCACCGTTCTACTAAAGCCTCAATCAAGTTTGGTTCTATCTTACAATGACCTTCATATCTAACCATGTGACAGAATCCAGCCTCGACTAAATACGGCCAGACACGGGTAGGTATCGCTAACCTAAGGTTCCTAATAAAATGATCTAATATATGGTCGTTCTCCTAAAATATAAATAATTACAAAAATTAATTTATAAACTAATAATCATGCATTAAATAAATAAATTATTACTAATAATTCAAATTAAATTAAAATGTAAAAATGTTACCGTATCAGCAAAATATCGAGATATATAATTTCTATCCAAATAAAGTAGATCGCCTTCATTTTATAACTACAAAAAAAATAATTAAATAAAATATTAAAAAATTAAATAGTTAAATAAAATACTAATAAAATATTAAATATAATAAAATATACCCTAAAGAGCTATGAGAGAATATAAGAGTATTTGAGAGAAGTTGAGAGGATTTGGTGTGATGAAAATGATTGAGAATGGAGGTATTTATAGGGAGTGATTGAGAATGGGAGTTGCGAAATTAAAGTAAAGGCGCGCTTCAGGGGGTGAGTCTTTCTTATGCGTGTCATAATTAAAGCAAAGGCGCGGCCCCTGCACCGCGTTATACCCATACGTGGCATAAGGCGCGCCCCAGGGGCCACGCTTTAGCCAGCGTGTATCCATGTGAGCGTAAGGTGTGTTTCAGGGGCACCTTTCTGCAAAGGATGTTAGATCGGTAAATAAAGATGAAAGGGTGTCTGACAGATAATTAAAGTTTAAAAGGGTGATTTTTCGGTGTAATTGCCGAAGAAAAAACGTTTGTATGTAAGCGTCTTCATTATCGTAAGATTATCATTTGTATGGAGACCAAGCTACCATTTGCATATATTTGGTTAGAATTCGAATTAATGGCATATTTCATAGGTCAAATTGAAGCTTTAGCCAATGACACATTATATTTATTTAACAATAGATTTGTTTTTAGTTATGGAAGGAAAAGAATGATTCAAGCTCTAGATAAACACAAGGTTAAAATCATTTAATCATTAGGATAATAAAATTACCAATATTTTCTTTAAATAATATGAGATAATTATAAAATAATATATGTTCAAAATTTTATTAATTAATTAACAACGCTCACGCATCCTGCAGACACAGTTATTTAAACTCAAAACTTTTATGGAGAACAACATTTCATTTTATTACAAAATTATTAATATTTTTAAAAATATACTTGAAATACATTTTATATAATATCTTATTTCTTAATATTTGACCGACATTATGATGAATTCTCAACATAATAAACACATTACATGTAAGAGTTACATTTATTATACTCTAATATACTCGTCATTATGAGTATGATAATATTTTATCGTATCTTAATTTAGCTAGCAACACCCCAAATTAGCCCCAAATTGAAACCCTAAAATTTGTGGAAATATACTTAAATTTCTAATTTTTGTTTAGTGACCAATTCTTAAATAAGGTTAAAGTTGAAGTCAGTTTCGGAAATCTTATTAACTTTAGGTACTAAGGTTGCAGTTAACCTATTTTTCTTTATAGCACAAACCAACCCTAGCTTTTATTTTAAAACCCGCGCGGCACCGCTCCCCCATCTCATTTCCCTTCTTCGGAAGAAAAAAACCCAAAGGTTTCTTCTTGCTAAGAAGGTTGGGCAATGGCAATGGCATTTCGTTTGGCGTTTGTCTTCTTGGTTTCTCTCTTCTGTTTGAATTTGGGTTTGGGGTATTCTGAAGATGGAACAACACTGTTGGAGATAAAGAAGTCGTTGGGGATGTGGACAAGGTTATATATGACTGGACCGACGCACCTTCTTCAGATTATTGTGTTTGGCGAGGGGTCACTTGCGACAATGTCACCTTCAATGTCGTCGCACTTAATCTATCAGACTTGAATCTTGATGGGGAAATCTCTCCTCTAACAATATCAAGGGGTCTATACCAGTTGAGCTCTCTCGAATTGGTAATTTAGATACGATGGACCTTTCTAACAGTGAAATTAATGTCTCTCTTCCTTCATCACTTGGTGCTTTGGAACACCTTCTGAAGTTGGATTTGAGCAGAAATCATTTGACCGGAGTCATTCCGGCAGAATTTGCTAATCTTAGAAGTGTTATGGAGATAGATCTTTCTTATGATAATCTATCAGGTGTGATTCCTCAGGAACTCATACAGCTTCGGAACATGTTCTTATTGAGACTGAAGAACAATAGTTTGTCGGGAGATGTGATGTCATTAAGCAACTGCATGAGCCTTACGATCCTAAATGTCTCCTACAACAACCTTCTTGGTGTTATTCCCACGAGCAATAACTTAAGAAATAGTTTGAGGGGTCGTGAAACATCAAAGAGTTTGGTTTAATGCAAGAAATCAAGCTAGCTAACAACAGTTCCGTTTTGTTTTATATGTAACATGAGCACTTCAAACAAAGCAGAAATAACAATAAAAACAGAAACGAGAATAACAATAAAACACTCATATGATGAGATGACAAAAACGAGATGCAAAAATAAACTTGCTACCAACACAAAATTTTATTGGCTCTTATCCTATTGCTTCAAATTCGTTTCCTTCACTAGTATCAGATTTTGAGTTGATGTAAACTCTGCACCGTCTCAGATTTTTTCAGGTTCTTTGTTGTTGTGCTTGTAGCTTCCTTGAGGTGAGCAGGTAGGGAAGAAGTAGTAACCTTTGCAGTGTCTTCATTCCTAATGGATGGAATATTTTCTTTCCATACTGGTGGAGCAGCAAATACTGGAATCACTTGCCTGATGGTGACAGGTGGAGCAATACATGCCGGAGGAGCTCGCAGCACTTGTGCGGGAAGTGCAGATGGTGATTGCTGCACTGGAATTGAAGATTGTGGTGGTTGTGCAGGTAGAATGGACTGTTTGTGCAGAGTAGGAATCACAGATGGTGGTGGCTGAGGAAATACCGAAGATGATGTTGGATGTAGAGGGGCAGAGAAAACAGGCACTGCAGTTCTTATTGCTACTGAAGGAGCAATGTGATGTCAGACTGTCCTAAACTGTCGGACATGAACATAAGGGGCTTCTCCAGTTGCAGGGAATTTCTGTGGAGAAGCCCCACGGATTTCAGGTGCTTGCCATATGAGATTCTCATTTGCTGTCACTGACATGGATCTATTCCTAGGAACCACCTCAGGGCAGATTAAGGGAAGGATTTTTGAGGTAGTAGTAGGAGGTTGTGGACTTGTCAGTCTCGGATTCTGAACAGGGAACTTCTTTTTAAATGGTATTGGGGCATTATGGGATTTTGCCATGGCTATCATTTCCTTTCTTCGGTAATTTGACAATGCCCGTGCTACTGTAATCTGTTCAAGCTCATCATTGTTCCCTGACTCTGAAGGAGAACGAGCAGTTTCCTCCGCCACTGGAACAAAAGAAGAAGCAAATATCATTCAGTTCCGGCACAAAACTCTAATCTATATGAGAAGTCTCACAAAGGCGGCTATAAACAAGCAATTACCACAATCAGACTGCCAAAAAAACATTGGGCATGCTTTTCATCTTGTAGTAATGTAACACTGCTTCTTGGAAAAAAGATCCTTAGATCATCTCAAAACATGAACAGATTGAGGATTTCATTAACCACGCAAGCAACCGCACATTACCTATTTCAATATTCCGACAAATACCCACAAACAAACCAAAACATGAACTCACATTGTTTTAGATGTGTCCAAGCCACCATGGCTGCATTCTTTTCCGCTTGCTTCTTGTTCTTAGCAGGTTCCCCTGTGAATGTGATTCCAGCTAATTCAACTGTTCCCGTAAAAACAGGTTGGCGTCCAAGGCCAGATCTAATTGTTGTATACTGTGGCAATGGACCTCTAACTCTTTGGGAAATTCCCTGTAAGAGGTTTTTATAAACCCTTGTCTCATCCTAACATAATTTAGTCTGATCAGCATTGACCACAACAAAGCTAGAGACAACTAGAAAGGGCATATTCAAGAGATTACAGATATAAATACAGTAAATTCACCTAGAATCCATCAGTCTCTTGAATTAGGAAGTAATTATAAAGCCTGTATTTGAATGAATGATCTATGAGAAGACAAAAATTCACCTGTGGTTGTGTTCTCACATACTAATGTGCACAAGTTTATCCAAAGATTAGACTGCAAGATGAACACACTCGTAATACTACAAGCTACTTCTTTCGGGATATGAAAAAGAGTCTAAGAGTTGCAACCTAACTAAAATGAAAACAAAAGCACAAGTAAAAAAGTCACAATATAACCCAAAAACATAGCAGCTAATAAATTTTAAGTATCTCAACCACAATCATGCCAATTATATGAGATTATTATCTAAAATGCGTCTCATACTCGTAGTTGTGCACGGTCTACCAGAAGTTGGAGCCCCAATTTTAATCAGCTAGCTCATATTTATAACTTTCACTCTGCCAAACAAATACTATCGGAATTCTTGTACGTATCCATGTCATATATTTAATGCACCAACACAGGTTTCAAGAAGGCTGAGTCCGTATGTACTACAAGATGGATTTTAGAAATGAAAACTTTGATAATCATAACATCTTAACCACAAGAAGAGATACTATCAGTTTTTGGCAGATTCAAAATTGTTCGTTTGATAGAGCAACTTTCTTAAAAGAAAACCTTGACAACACCGAACCGAACCCGCCCTTTCCTATTCTTTCATGCCAAAATAACCCAACCCGAAAGGCCACATTTTTCCCGGGAAAGAAAATTAAACATAAAAATCTAAAAAACATTTGCATTTCACATTCAGCGTTCTTTTCTAGTTTTTTCTTTTCTTGGGCAGCAACATCCACAAATGCTGACAGGCCTATTTGAATTAATTAAGCCAAGCAAGAAATTAATCTTCTTAACAAATTTTTGTTATCAAAGTAAAACCTTGTCCCATTCTATAAGAAATAATTAAAAATCACGTATTTAACTAATTAAGATGTTCGATGTCTCTAACACCTTACTCTATTAAAGAACCTTCCTCAGCTCCCCAGCTATTTCTATTAGAAATTAATTAAAATTTCGCTTTCGTCGCCTCAAAAGTCAAGAAAATGTTACAGGATTCTAATAATGCATATAACCCATGAAAGTTGTTGAACTAATTTCAGCTACGGTGATCACGGGTTAACCTGGACCACTCCCCGTGATTCAATTCAGCTAACAAAAGTAAATGAAAATCCAAAAGGGAACCCAATATTTATTTAGGCAAAAAAAAAGTATGAGAAACTTACTAGGATTCTGGCGGCAAGAGAGGGAGAAGGTCCACGATTAGAGAGGGAATGGAGATCAATTTCAGCGGCAGTGTGTTCGACAGTGTAAAAACTATATTGTATAATAAATATAAGGAATATGAGTATTCAATATTAAATTGTTTAAATTTAAGAATTATTTTTAAACAGATGATATTTATATTTATTTTAAATTAATAAAATTAAAGTGTAAAAAATAGTTTAATGTGTAAAGAGAAGGAAAAGAATTTGTGTATATTTTTTTTAAAAATAGGTGTATTAAAATTTTAGATATCATTTTAAAATTTCCAAACTCGACTCGACTCGAAAAATTTTAGCATAAGCTTGACTCGACTCGAAAACTAGCGAGCCTAAAATTTCCAAACTCGACTCGAAAGATAATATTGAAACTCGACTCAAATTCGAAAAAACTTACTCAAAAAATATTAAGAGTTCTACTGAAACTCGAGACTCAAACTCAATTGAAGCTCGATTTTGAGCTTGATTGTAGCTCGATTGTAAGCTCGATTCAAGCTCAATTGTGAACTCAATTCAAACTCGACTTAAGCTCGAGGATGGGTTAATATTCTTTTGCTGAAACCATCCATTTTATACATTCGACTTACCCTTTATTTCCCGATAACTACCGATGTGGGATATCAACTCACATAAGACAGTGTATTTCAAACATATATATTTCAGCATTCTGTACGGCAACAACAACAATAGCAAATCTCTGGAGCTCTCCACCTGATAAATCCCCAACATTACGGTCTATTAACTGATTCAGTTCAATATCGGCACAGAGCTCTCCACCATTGTTTCTAGTTCAACTTTTAGCTCTTTCACTGGATTTTTTTTATGGGTTGAGAGCCTAAATTGGTTACCCTCTTTTATACTACAGAGCTGACTCCGCCAGGATTTGTTTCTCATGCGACAGGGAAGTTCACTCTGCTAACCAACTATTTACCAAGCACTCTCGCTCACACACAGCTCTGTGACGCCTGCGACCACTCGATTGCTTCCGTCTTCTGCGAAACCGAGCAGTCTGTTTTCTGCTCCAACTGTGATTGGAAAAACCACAAGTTATCCTCCTCCTCTTTGCACAATAGGAGGCCTACAGAAGTCTTCACCGGGTGCCCTTCCGTGAGTGAGCTGCTGAGCTTTATTAGGATAGAGGATTTGGGTGATAAACCTCCCTTTTCGAGTGAAGTCAAACTTGGCTGTGGAGATGGTGCTGAAGATTGTGACGGGTTGTTGGATTTGTCTAATTGGGGATCTCCTGTGATTTCTGGTTTTGATGGGTTGATTCTTTCCAGTGATTTTGATCATGGGTTTAAGCCTACGGATGTCCCTCCTCTACCAAAGGTTTAGTATCAAGTTAACCCTTTCAGTCTTTTGCATTTCTTATGCGTCTATGTTGGCTGGCTCCTTGGAAAATATGAGAAATAAGTTAAAAGATTGCTCTTTTTATGAGTTCTATGCTGGTGAAGAGTTAACAGTTTGTTTATGTATTCACTGAAATTTGGAATTTTGGGGTTCTTATCAAATTTTAGTTTGTTCTTTTGTTTTAGAAAATCATGTCACTGAGGTTTGCGGTGTTTTCTGTGACTTTAACAGAACAAGTGTTTGAGTTAGTACGGTAATTAAAATTTTAATGCTCAAGTTCAATAAGCCAACTGGATTTTATCGAGGCTTTGCTGCCTTTATTTTGGATGTGGTTGTTTAAAAAATACTTGGATGAATTGTGTACCATTAACTGCAAATCTCATAGCTTTTTGTGCATTGTGTTATCAATATATAAGGGTTGTGAATCAACTGTCCTTGAATCAGAATCGTAATTCATCTGGTGGACAACATAAGGAAGAGATATTTCATCAGCAACATGATCTGGCAAAGTCAGAACCCAATCCAAACTTTGAAAAGGCTAACGTTGAAGCCATTATTGGATTCCAATCACTGATACCAGATGCTGATAATTTTCAGCCGGGAAGTGTGCAAATGAGTTGTAGAAATGATGATCCTATTTCATTTCCTGCCTATAAGGTCTGCATTTTCTTTTCCTCTAGTGTTCACCTAGATATAGAACATTCTGAATATAGAGCCGAGGGTTATTATTGTGCTATTTCCATTGATTTACTGTAATATTCTTCCCCTTTTTTTCTGCAGACTCCTTTATCTCAATCAAGTTTGAAGAGAATGGCGTTTGTTCATGGAAAAAGGCGAAGTTTCAAAGGTTTCACTTGATAATTGCAGCATGTCGTGGAACGGATGACGACTATATTAGAGTATAATAAATGTAATTCTTCTATGTAATGTGTTTATTATGTATAGAATTCGTCATAATGTGAATCAAGTTTTAAGAAATAAAATATTATATGAAATGTATTTCAAGTATATTTTTTAAAATATTAATAATTTTGTAACAAAAGGAAATGTTCTTCTCTATAAAGGTTTTGAGTTTAAATAAATGTATTTATAGGATGTGTGGGCATTGTTAATTGATTAAGAAAATTTTAAACATATATTACTTTATAACTATCCTAAATTCTACTTCCATTCTAAAACGCTTTAATTGTTTATAATTATATATATCATAATCCTATCATATATTTACCTAGACTATTTATATTATTCAAACTCGTTATTTTTTATTAAAAAATTGGTGATTGTATGATATTGATGTTAACATGTTAACTAGGGTATGATAAAATATGATCTCATCGTTTTAGTTGTATTTGTACATCAAATCTCCGTTTACATTATGTCGTCGAGTCAGTTCTTGAAATATTATGTTGATGAGTCAGTGCTTGAAAGCAATGACGGTGTCGATAGTCATCATTAAGATATGATAAAATCATGTCTCAATCAGCAAGTTGTGTATATTTATTTTCAATATTGATATGTTTCTGTATAAGTATGCGAATGATTTATTTAGGAGTCACATAACATCATTTTGCATAATTTGTATGTTATCTTCATGTGTATAACTTAACCCCTATCATATAATCGGATTTAGGGTTTAGGGTTTAAGATTCATTACAAATACATTAATTAATTGACTTGGTACCGATTTATGAGGTTAGTATAATATAGTATCTTGATATTAAATGCATTACAAGTAGTATTATAGAATTTTTAATATATTTTAAAATTTTATAATTATCAATAATGTATTTTTAATATATATTTAATAATGTAATTTTAAAAAATTTAAAATTATAATATAACATATTTTCGAGCAGTTCACGAGCTTTTCGAGTCGAATATCGAGTAGCTCATTTCGGCTCGTTAAGAACTCGAGTCGAGCTCGAGTCGAGTCCATTCGATCCGAGTATTTATCGAGCCTTGATCGAGTCGATCTCGAATAACTCACGATCTGTCTCGTCTCATTTACAACCCTAATTCAGCCTATATATATAATTGTTATTATATTTTAAATAAACCAACAAAAAATTTCTAGATCCACCGACGTGGCACTTTCATAAAAGTCCTCGAGAGAAATGGTCAAGTCCCATACAAAAGTTAATCCAATGGTCAATAAAGGAAAAGTCATCCTTTAATCATTAGCTATATTCAACGAAGACTGTCATTATTTTTTTCTTTTCCATGACGAGCACAAATTGAATCATTATTATCATATTTTTTATCACAAATTGGCTAGAAGACTGAATTGGTCCTATGATACAGAATGGTTATATTCTCATCTTTTATTCAATTTACTAAAACAATACAATTTTATATAATTTAAAATAAGACAAAGATACTAAATCAACTTAAAAAAGCAAAAACAACGAATTTTTTTACTTTTAGGGTAGGTAAGTTTATTTTTTAACCACCCAATTGTAATAACTTTTTAATCACCCAAGTAATTTATATTTTTGTCACCGAATGTTACTTTCAGATAGAAAAATGATATGATAAATTATAAAATTGTTATTATAAAAAAAACAAATATTAAAATTAATACGTCATATCATTTTAAGATATTATAAGCCACAATTTCTTTATTCTATTAGTTTTGTCGTTATTTAAAATTAAGAGTGAATTGATATAATATATTAAAATTGAGAGATATATTTTATTATGCAAAATTTATAACCTAACATATCATTTCTCAGTATGAAGTTGAGCATTGCAACGAAATGGATTAATTAGATGGCCAAAAAAGGAACTTAGCCATAGTTGACTGACCCTGCAGTAATTTACCCTTTTCTTTACCAACCCCAATAACCGTTGCCCCGCCAATAATTTAAGATGACGGCACCAAAATAGCCTCACTCTCCGACGTTACGTTTTCCTAATTAAGAATACCAAATCATTTATTTTGCATTTAAAAAAATCAAATGGGCCCTGAAAAAATAATACGAATTTCGAATAAATTTCAGCTAAATTTCTTAAACATCTCGAAGTTAGAACTACACGAAAAGAAAATGAACCTCTTGATCACATCACAGTTGCAAATAGAAAAATGAAAAATCTAATGAAATTTCGAAGTATTAATCTTGGAACCCAGTTTTTTCGAAAATTGCATTTCGGACACTCCTCAGATCTCTTCCTTTCAAGGTCCTTCCTCTGCCTTCGTGAATCGAGAACGATACGATCCTTGTCCTCGCCATTTGCTTCGCCAAAAACTCGTGAGGTGGAATCCTATCACCTCCTTCCACGTCGCCATTGTTTCTCTCCGATCTCCTCCATCTATCCCTGTATTCTTCCTTCAAAATCTTCGACCAGTCCGGTATGTTGACCGGCAGCGACGCTGGCGTTCCTCCAACTCGAAAATCCCCTCCGCCGCCGCGCTTCATCGACGGCTTTTTGGTTAATCTACTCGTGAGAAACTCGGGTGAGTCGGGACGAGAGGAGACCGAGTAGTTGTTATAAATATCTGACTCGTCTAACTCGAAAACCGGCGAGTCACGACTCAACGCTGCTTGCAGTTGTTGATCGGTCAACAGAAATCGGAAGTTGGATCTGGAGTAATAGCTCTTGTTGCTTCCCATCAAAACTTTTTTTGAAAGAAAGAAGAAAGTTTTCTTTTTGTTTTTGGAGAATTCTACTTTCTCGTCTTTGGTTTTGAATTTCTGCTATCCACCCACCTGCATTTTAAAAGGTTAGTTTCCTTAATGGATAGCCTACTTCTCTCAAACTTAAAATTATTTATTTTTTTTTAAAAAACGATACTTCGGTAAAATTACATAAAAGCCCCGATATTTTCAAGGAAACGCTGCGTACGTTGGGGTATTTTTTTTATTGAAATGGTTACAAACATAATATTAAGAATAATCACACAATTCAACTGTTATAGCATATGCACGTTGTACGATTTTAATAGTAAATTTCAAATTCTCAAAGTTTTTTATAAAAAAAACACATGGTTCTAAAATTCTCTAAGATGTTTTTATGAGGAAAAAGAGAGAAATTGTTTGGAATCAAGTATAGGATGTAAGATTAAAATATAATATTATTTGTAACTTGAATCCTAAAATCATTAACAATAGGTGGATTGGTTTGATAAGTATTAGAAAATTGTAGTTGATTGGTAAGGGGGTTGATGGATGGGTTTGAGCTAAAGCCTTATGGTATGGGTAACAAGTACAATGATAAGACTGTTTGAATTTCATCCTCTCCTCCCGTTGCTACCATATGCTTTTTGCACTTGACTACCTAATCATTGTTCACTCAATTCAATGATTGGTGATGATTTGCAATATTGTTATTGCTAATACAGTTGATGACTTTAGGAGTAAGGTTTTATATAATACAGTTTTTAGAACTACAAACGCAAATAATGCAGATATGTTATGGAAAAATATGGTAAATTCTATCAGAGAGGTGGGCAAAACCACCCTTGGGTTGTCGACAGGGAAGGTCAAGGAACATAAAGAATCGTGGTGGTGGAACGACGAAGTCCAAACTAAGGTGAAAAATAAGCAAACTTGCTTCAAGGAGTTTCTACAATGCAATGATGACGAAGAAAGATCGATAGCTAAACAAAGATACAAGGAGGTAAAGCGGGAAGCCAAGATAACAGTGGCTAAAGCAAATGATAAGGCATACGAGGAAATGTATAAGAGATTAGACACCAAGGAAGGACAAAACGACATCTCCAGGCTTGCAAAATCCAGGGAGAATAGGAAAAAGGATCTAGGTAGAATTAGGTTTATTAAGGACAACAATGGTGTTCTTTTAGTGAAAGATGATGATATTAAGAGAGTTTGTGGTAGTTACTTCTTTGGCTTATTTAATGACGGTGTCTCTCCCTGTAGAGATGTATCGTTGATGGGTCAGCCAACCATCATACTACGGCCAATGACTGCCCTACAAGTAGGATTGAGTTTGATGAAGTCAAAATGGCTCTTAGAAAGATGGGGAGGGACAAAGCTGTCGGTCCAGATCAAATTCCTATCACCGTGTGGTTGGCCCTAGGAGAAGAGGGAGTTCAGTGGTTGACCAACATCTTTAATATTATTTTAGAGACTGTCAATATATGCAGAGGAGTGGAGAGAGTCTACAGTGATACCAATCTATAAGAATAAAGGAGATCCCCAATGCTGTGACAACTACAGAGGTATTAAACTACTCAGCCATACCATGAAGCTATGGGAAAGGGTGATAGAGGCTAGGTTGAGACATGTTACTAAGGTTTCGGAAAACCAATTTGGCTTTATGCCAGGCAGGTCTACTACGGAGGCGATTCATCTACTTCAACGGCTTATGGAGAAATATAGGGAAAAAATATAGATCTTCACATGGCGTTCATTGACCTTGAGAATGTGTATGATAGTGTTCCCCGCAATACGATCTGGAAGACCTTGGAAACGAGACGGATCCCAACTACTTATATCCGGGGGATTCTTGATATGTACTGTAGATCTACTATATACGTTAGGACTACAGTTGGCGACACCCAGGCATTCCCGGTGGAAATCGGACTCCATCAGGGGTCGGCTCTTAGCCCTTACATCTTCTCCTTGATTATGGACGACATCTATTATGCGACACCAGACGGTGTTCCATGGTGTATGCTTTTCGCTGATGACATTGTCCTAGTTGTTGAAACAAAAACTGAGCTGAATAATAGACTGGCTACTTGGAAGACAACTTTGGAAGAAAAAGGTCTAAGGATCAATACTGAAAAGACAGAGTATTTATGTTCAAACTTCAGTGGGAAACAAAACGATGAAGATGTAGAAGTTTGCATAGAATGACACGTTCTCCCCTAAAAAGATTGTTTCAAGTACTTAGGGTTTATGATACATAAATATAGGGGTGTTGATGATGACGTGACACACCGTATAAAGGCAAGATGGCTAAAGTGGAGGGCTGCTACTGGAGTTTTGTGTGACAAAAAGGTACCTCTAAAACTTAAGGGAAAATTTTATAGAATGACAATAAGACCAACATTGTTGTATGGATCAGAATGTTGGCAATCAAGAAGGATCACGTAAGGAGGATGAAGGCCGCAGAAATGAGAATGCTTCGATGGGCATGTGGTAGGACTCTGTGGGACATGATACCAAACTCTGCTATTAGGACGTCCTTGGGGGTGGTGCCTGTATCCGAAAAAATGAGGGAGGGAAGACTACGGTGGTTTGGGCATGTCCTTAGGCGACAACCGTCGGATACGGTCAGGAGGGTAGAGTTGATTACAGTCGACGGTGCCAGAAGGAGAGGACGATCAAGGTTGAAGTGGGAAGACTGCTTGAGATTTGATTTGAAGGACTTAGCCCTTACTGAGGACATGACCTCTGATAGGAAAGTATGGAGACTTAAGACCAGAGTAGCCGAGTAGTACGGGTCACAATCATAGGTTATAACATCTATATCCTCTTTTTAATGTATTTGTAGTAATTTCCCCGACTTCTACTTCCTTCACATTTTTGTCATTGGATTTTATGAAGGCTTAGATCTAGGGTAGCGGAGTAGTGTTGCCTTAGTTTAGGTTTTAACACATTTGACTTTAATCCTTCTCGTAGCTTGCTATCGTTGACTTCTCTTCATGTTTCCTCTTTTTAAATTTAGTCGAATCTTACATTTCTGTCTATATTGCATAGATTTTTATACATGGATTTATTTGCAGGGATTACTTCCCATTACAGACGCGCATAAGAAGACTGATTATAAAAATAAAATAAAAAACAATCAACTATGTATTTATTTATACATGCATTGCATTTTATCTTTATTTGTAATTTTTATGACTGCCGGAGGTCTTACATGGAAGCTGCTCTCAACCAGGCGTTGGGGCAACCTACTACCCTACCTCTCCATTATCCCATTGCATATGGGAATAGGGTTTCGTTGTTGTTGTTGTTGTTGTTGTTTATTTCTAATACACTAGGCCAAAATCTGGAGTTTTGACCTAACTAACACCCTATAGATTTATAATTCCCGTTATAACACCGTTTAACCAATATTTCTCTAACTAACACCTTATAGATCTATAATTCCCGTTATAACACCGTTTGACAAATATTTCTCTAACTAACACTCTTTCGGCTGAGCTAGCACAAAGGCGCATCCCCGGGGATGCGTTTTACTGGGGTTTGCTTATGTGGACGTAAGGCAGGGATGCACTTTCCAGCCACGTGTAAAAATCGGGTGTTAATATTGTAAATATTTTTAAAATAGTGCTTAATATGTAATTAAATTCTATTCAGATGATATTTATGTAAGAACGTCAACTTTATTTATTTATTTTTTGTTGTGAACAAACTTTTTACATTAAAATCTTTAAATATTATATTTTAAATTAACTCGATAAATTTTGATTTTTTGATGAAATTACACAATACGTGTAATCTAGTATAGAAAAACTTTGAGGGTAAGTAATTTAAAATATGAATAATTTTATAAAAGTTTTATATTTACAAAATGATGATGATGATAAGAAATATTTTATAATTTAAAAAATTATAAATTTTATATATTTTTGAAAAATTTATTGACTTTTAAAATTAATTGTTTAAAAATATAAAAAAATATTAAAATAAGCTTTTAATTACAATTGAGAGATTAAATGAATTATTATTAATTTTTAACAACATTAATAATGTTTATTCATTTTTAATAAAATTAGAATTCAATAAAAAAATGTAAAGCTAAAAAATATCACCTCTTTATTTAAAATATATTTTCTAATATTAATTTAAAAAATATAAAATAAATATTAAATTCTAATTTTATTAAAAATGAATAAACATTATTAATTGTTGTTAAAAATTAATAATTAATGAATAATAATTCATTTGATCTCTCAATTGTAATTAAAAGTTTATTTTAATATTTTTTATATTTTAAAACAATTAATTTTAAAAATAAATATTTTTTTCAAAAATATATGAAATTTATAATTTTTTAAATTATAAAATATTTTTTATCATCATAATCATCATCATCATTTTATAAAAAATATTAGTTATAAAATTTTTATCAAATTATTTATATTTTAATGTACTTATCCTCAAAATTTTCATATACTATATTATACATATTGTGTAATTTCATATAAAAATCAAATTTTGTCGAGTTATAAAATAATTTATAATATAATATTTAAATATTTTAATGTAGACAGTTTTTTTTTACAACAAAAAAATAAATAAAAAGTTGACGTTTTTACATAAATATTACCCTAATTGAATTTTGTTACATATTAGGCATCATTTTAAAAATATTTATAATATTAATACTTAATTTTTACACGTGCCTTACGTCCACATAAACAAATTTCGATAAAACACGTCCAAACTCAATCGAAAGATGTTAGTTAGAGAAATATTAGTTAATAAACATTATATGAGAATTATAGATCTATAGGGTGTTAGTTATGTCAAATCGCCCCTAGCTTGCTTACACACGCTTATTTTCAGAGCTACCAGAACAATGCCACCCAAATTCGATTCGACCCAAGTTGTCGAAGTCTTCGTCCGCGTCACCGGCGGTGAAGTCGGGGCAGCCAGTTCCCTTGCTCCGAAGATCGGTCCACTCGGTCTCCCTCCCAAGAAGATCGGTGAAGATATCGCCAAAGAAACCGCCAAGGACTGGAAAGGCCTCCGTGTCACCGTCAAGCGAAGGTCACGGTGGTTCCTTCCGCGGCGGCGGTTGTCATCAAGGCGTTGAAGGTACCGGAGAGGGACAGGAAGAAGACCAAAAACATAAAGCACAATGACAATATCAGCCTCGATGACTTCATCGAGATTGCCAAGGTGATCAGACCGAGATCGATGGCCAAGGATTTGAAAGGGACGGTGAAGGAGATTCTGGGAACATGTGTTTCCGTTGGGTGTACCGTTGATGGTAAAAACCCCAAGGATTTGCAGCAGGAAATCGACGATGGCGATGTTGATGTTCCTCTAGAGTGAGAAATATCTTTTTTTTTAATAAAAAAAAAACAGTTTTGCTAAAGTTTAAGGTTTTTGACAATGTGCGGAAATTTTCATCAGACGTTTTGAGTTTAATATTGGGCTTCCTGTTCTTTTTTGCTTATATTATCTATTCGAAGTGCAAGTTTTGATTGGTGGTGCCTCTGTTTGGTAAGCAAGAAATGCAAGGAAAATTCAAGTTTTGCACTTGGTGAGTGAGATTCAGTTATCGAGTCAAATCACACGATCTAAATCCGAAAATTCGTTCCAATAAATAAAAAGTCTAGTTGATGATAAAGGTCAACACAATATGTATATCATTTTAAGCGGAGGATAATGAAGTAAACAAAGCATGTTTTGTCTTGTCATGTCATTTGATGAACGAATCCGGATGAGTTGCCAAATAATGTAAGTACAATCCAATGACTATACAAAGAGTACTTTTAAGTTTCTACTCGAATTAACCATCCAACATTGGTTCTAGTGGAATCTAAGAATACAACTTAAGAATATGTTTTGATCGTTCCAACTTCCACTTCAACTGCTTGCTGCAGCTGCTGCTTCAAGAAGAGAATATTTTTCAAGGATTGCAATGGTTTCTTCCTTGGCACTGCAAATACAATTGAAAATATAAACTATACGGATAAAGTGAGCTCCTTAATGAGAAAGTATGCATGGAAATTATATTTTTATTCATAAGCGAAATGTATGAGTTGAACTTTCATCTGTGTTATAATAAAACTAAAGCTGTTAATTCAAATAGCATCCGTACCTTCCAGGTCTAAGAATCCTGTACCATCCTGGCTTGATGAGGTCCACAACCGTCGATCCTGCACGACCTGCTGGTAGGACACCACCATCATAAACATGTGCACAGTGTTCCCAAAGGTTCTCTAAATCCTTGATGCTCACACTACTTGGCTGCCCACTAAGGTTGGCACTAGTAAGAGCCAGTGCACTTCTGGAACCACGGGCAATGATCCTAATGAAGTCGGAGTCTGGCACTCGCACACCTATACTGTCTAATCCTGGGTTCAAAGACTTCTCAAGGATGCTATATTCACCTGAAAAATATTCACATAAATCAAAATTACACATCTAGCAGACAAGGATTGTGTGGGTGACAGATAAGCTGATAAACATAAATAAGTTGCAAACCTCGCCCTAGTATGACGGTGACCGGTCCCGGAAGGAGAGAGTCGAGTAAGCCATCAGGTAAATGGTCAGTGACAGCAAAGTGTTTGATGTCTGAAACATCCCCAACACAGATTGCAAGAGGACTGGTATGCTTGCGGCCTTTGATCTCGTAAATCCTATTTATGGCTTCAGAAGAACTGCAGATGTATTCCAATTAAAGGAAATTGCAAATCTCTAGATGAATCAAACTGAAACTTCCTGATATCTAAGGCTGAGTAATTATTCCAATCATGCAATCTAGATTCATCATTATAACATAACGACAACCAAAGGCGTTCAATGAGGACTTTAGCATAAACTTCAAAAAAAATTCAAGCTCATATTGGGAAATCATCGACCAAATCTTTAGTTCTCACATGACATCGCCGGGAACAGATTGTCCAAGAACTTTATCAAATAAGTTTAAATATTGATTAATAAAACCTGATTTTCTTTAGTTTCTTCTTTTTTAGCCGGTTTAACTGGTATTCATCCGTGAGAAACCCTTCATAAAACACTCCGTTCCCTTCTCTCTTTCAAGCCATAAGCTCGAGTGGAGCAATCTAGCTATATTCCTAACATATTTTCCCTTCTATTAACCAATAAACTACAAGTGCAGGCTTAAGAAGCTAAAAGTTCAAATTAATGGTTTCGTTTTCTATTATCATCCATTCTTCTCCAATTCAATGGAACCCTAAGAACATCTAAAAACAAATGAATTTCGGAAGTATAGCTGACTAACCAAATTCACATTCTACAAGGTTTTGACATCTTAAAACAAGTAAATTGGGAAAATTAGATAAAGCAGAAAGATACCAAGCATCACAAGCAAATCCATAAAGTGTATCAGTGGGCACTGCAATAACTTTCCCAGATTTGAGAGCTTCAATGGCTTCATCAGCATAAGATTCTGTTGCAGAGTGAACCAACTCCAACTTGTTTTCAACACCCACATCGCATTTTTCAGCATTCAAAGCCATTCTCTTCGGAAACCCACTTCGAAATCTACTCTTTTGATGCGAAAACGGCAGAAACCGCCACTTGGGCACCTCTGAAACATATCGTCAAACTCTTTCAAGACATTTCTTCTTAAGCTTAGAATGAAACAGCAGCCGAAGTGATAAAAAGAAATTCAATCATTTGAATCAAAATAAGAAAACAAGAAGAAAAATACTTTCCAATAAAAGAAACCATCATTCGTTTTCAAAACCCATCAATGGCTTTACTAACTGCTATCTACTTACAAAAAAAAAAATCAATCAAGGGTCAAATTCGCACAGAAGAAAACTGTAAAAATGGAGGGATAAAAGAAAAAGAGACTAACAATTAGGTTGTGGAATAAAGAGCACCTCTAGGAGGAACAAGAGTGCTTAAAATTGGTGACTTTGCTCTAAAATTTGTGGAAAAGTTCATAATTTTTACAGCAAGAGTTTAGGTTTGCTTTTTCTAAGTGCAACGTGTGTTCAGTTGGTTTTACATAATCTCTGTCTGACAGTTTACAGCTTTGCCCTAGTTAGCGGAGAACCAACATGTGCTTCTCGCGTGATTTGATTGACTCCAAAAGTCAACTTCAAAAATTAAAATTAATGGTAAACTATATTATCGGTCAATTTCGTTTAAATTTTTTATTGGATTCAAAATATATAATATTTGATTATTTTTATTTTTATTGATTTCTGCTAGTTTGATGATGTGATACATTAATAAAAGGGTTTAATTTTTACTTTAACTCCTTAACTTTAAATAAAATACTAATTAGAGACCTTTTATAAACACAAAGTAGTTTAGAGACAAAGTTCAAATTTATTCTTTTCTTTAATATACTTTTCTTCTCGCCTAGCAGTACCTGTTCCATTAAGATGTTCGATAACAGTAAGTTATTGTTACATAATCTAAACACAATTCATTTACGTCATCATATTGAGAAACGACCACAATTATAATACTTGTTGGAAGCGACCAACATTGTTGCTGTTGTCAACAAGGTCAACAGTCATACCAAAGAAGGTATGAACACCAGTGGCAAAGACAACAGTCTCGATGTCACATTTTTTGCAGTTAGATCCCGAGAAGACCTCGTCACCTGGATTCTTGGTAATAGGTAGGGACTCATCAGTGAGGACAGATTGAACTATCTCGAGTCCATCCCATTTGCTATTTCTCAATACCTACAAAGTGAACCATGATCATGGAACATAGGAAAGGAGCTCTACACTAGCAATGGGCAAGCAAATAAATGTACCTTTGTTTTAGGAGCAAGACGAGCCATCAAAGCAGTCGCGACATTATCGACATTGTTTTCCTTAATGAAACTGATGGGTGAGAAGAGAGGTATATTAAAAAAAAAGGGCAGTTTAAACTTTGTCCCCAAATTACTTTCGGTTTATAAAAAGTCTCTAATTAGTATTTTATCTAAAATTCAGGAGTTAAAATAAAAACTAAGGGGCTGTTTGTTTGTCTCTTAATGGAACCATTCAGCGCTGAATGTTGAACCGTTTAGCATTCAGCGCGTTTGTTTCGCACCTCTAAATGATTCAGTGCTGACTGATTCAGCAAAATATTGCTGAATGATTCAACATAACATTACTGAATGATTCAGCACATAAGTACATTCTGAATGATTCAGAGCCAATCAAACAACATGTCACATTCAGAGCTAATTCATATAGAGCCTCTGAATCATTCATCGCTTAATCATTATGAAGTAAACAAACATCCCCTAAACCTTTTTACTATAGTATTACGTCATCAAACTAACGAAAATCAATGTCTCAATGATCACATGCTAATTAAATGAAAACGAATATGACCAAATATTATGTTTTTTTAATTCAGTGAGGAAAAGTTTACAAAACTTAAACAAAAGTGATCAATCATATAGTTTACCCTAAAATTAAATATAGTTTGAAACATATTTAAGCATTTAAAAGTGATAATGGAGGTTTCTTTAAAAAGTTTCTATTTTCTCATTTTAGATTAAAAATATTCTCTTGATACCAATAAAAAGGTAACTGTTGATATTCTTTTAATGAAAGTTTTTGAATTTTATTATTTAGCTGCAAATTCTGTTTACATGGGTTTTTTATTTTTATTTTTTAAAAAGGCATTAAGTCTAGGCCATATCACTTTCAGTTTAGCATTCACGTTTTCAGTTGTCACAACTTTTTGGTGATCAAACTGAGTGGGATTCATTTAGGGGTACTTAGATTATAAGGCATGAGATAATCTATAAAGTAGCAAAGGTTCAGATCTTATTAATTGTGTTTACATTCCACTGCTTTTCTAAAGGGGAAGTTGATGGTTCTTATATATTATTGGATATCCTAGCCAACCTCTTTTTTTTCATTTTACACAGATATATGCTAATCTGTTCTCTCAAGTAATCGTGGATGTGGGCAGTGTCGGGGCTCTTTGTATTTGTTGGCATCCAAAAGGTACATCCGGCTCTTTCCTACAAAACTTGCATTTGATTGAGAAAGTTGCAAGTAAACAAATTTCATGAAATTGTTAGATGAATAATTGCAAATAAACAAATTTCATGAAATTGTTAGATGAATAATTGGTAAATTTGTTTGCATGTGCCACGCATGATAAACACACAAATACTGTACTGTGCTTAGGTGTAAAATTATGTGTCAATGGTCATTGCTCCCGTGCACATAAATAGAATGCCCCTCCTAAAGAAAAGAAATACCGAGCCGTGGATGATATCAGAGAGAGCATATTAGAACTCAAGTCAAAAGAAAGTCGACGAAGTGAATGAAGACAGATTCATATAAATGCTACTCTTTCTGAAGAACAAATAGATCATCTGAACAAGTCTTGTAATTTTGCCACATGAATTTTCATTAAGCAGGGTTTAAAGCAATATTTCTTGCTTGATACTATTGGTGGAGCTTGAGAATGAAAAGCACCTGCAAATATCATTACATTTCATGGGAAAATATAACAACAGTTAATATTTTACATAAGATTTTTCATTAGACATAATCTTCTACTGCAGTGCCAACTATTTCTACTTTGCTTTAACTTACAGATAGAATTAACCCTAATCAACACCAATTCAGTTGTCTTTCAGCCAAATAAACAGAGCCTAACCTATAAACATGGCAGTTTTTGGAAGCTGTAGAAAACCAACATATATAATTATAAATGTACAAAATACCAAACCCTTGGATGAATTCCCAAAGCAGTTCCATCGACAAGCCAACTGGATAGCCTAACATTTTGGCAACTAGAAAACTCGAAACAGCAGAAAACGCAAGTCAGAAAATGGTAGAACATGTTCTTCTAAGCTGATACTTTGGTTCAGATGTTTCACACTGAAATTTTATATCAAATTCCTGCGAGCATGTTAAAAGATTGGGTTAGCTGTTTCAATATTCAGTATGTCGAGAGGGAAACCCCAGTGCCTTACTGGGGTCATAAAGCTTTGAGTGATACTAGCCAAATCATTATTCACTAACAGAATCTATGAGAAAAAAAAGTAAGAATAAACAAGAAATGCACAATTATAGCCTCTGAAAAACAAGTTTTGGGTGTAGATGTCAAACCGGAGAAATATGGGCAAAGATTCTACCTTCTCTCTCTTGAGCTTTATATTATCCTCTTCCAATCGTGAAACCTTGTTAACCAGCTCATTATGGTAAGCCTGTGCAAAATCAGAAGACCATGGCAGCATAAAATTAAAGGAACAAATAGCTGAGAACTATCAATTAACCAAATACATGTTAAACCCTTGCCTGCTTTCTGGCACGTGATCGGGCAGCAGATTCCCTATTCTTGATTTTTCTCCTTAACCTCCTCTCAATGCTTTTCTCAAATGTGTCTTCAGCATCTCTTTTCCACCCTGTCATTGGTGTGTCCGACAATGTGCCGATCGATGGGGTAGGTGACAATCTGAACTGCAGTGGTAAACTCTGTTGTGTATGCAATTCCATGGTAGGAGCCAATGATGTATCAGCAACAAAAAGTCCTGCTTGTACCAGAAAATCCTCCAACGTGGTTTCGCCAAGCGTTGGTTCTCTTTCACGATCCTTCGTCTCCTCACCATACCTCCTCTTCTGACCTTGTTGTATCTCACTCCAAACTTGATTAACCGTCTTCCCACTCAGAGCTCTAGCCAAGGTTAGGCTAGCCTGACGTTGGAGGGAAGACAATGATGATATACTTCCGTTATCCATCCCCATTGATGGATTCGATTCATTACTCCATACATTATTAAGAAGCTCGTCAAGGTTCATATTACCTAGGGGCTTCCCCATGTTCCCTAGCTGGTTTTCAACTTCATTAAGAGTGAGACTATACCATGAATTCTGCCTCATCAATGGAGATGGCTGTGAAAGAGGCTGTTGGCCATTGCTTTGGGATCCAGTTGTTTGAATCCCCATTCGGAACAATTTTAACTCTCAACCCTATCAATAGAAGTTGTCAAACCCATAACATAATCACCCCAGAAAATTACTACCCATACTAATCATTCCAAGAACTATCAAAAGTGATTCTCTTTTCCCCCTTTCAGCAGTTAAATTCGATGTAATTTATTTGATTTCCTAGTTACAACCAAAATCCATAGAAACCCTAAAATAGAATAATTCCCAACATTAAAAAAAACATATCAACTAAGCTAGCATAATCAAAAGTTTCTCATTTTTCTTCATTTCCCTTCATTTACCAAACAGAAAAAATCATCATTCGCTTTTTTCTTATTTTATTAGGCTTTACCCGTTCAACCTTGTTCCTTTCCCACCAAATTTAACACCCGGAATCGTGCTTACCCAAAAGCTTTTTAAGAACCCATTAATCAATAGCAAAAGAAAATTAAGATGATAAATTGAAATTAATGGTTGAAGCAACCAATTTGAGTGTTAAATTTCGAAACTTTATAGTGTGATTAATATTAAAACAAATAAATACCAAAGAAATCTTATGTATTACCTGGAAATTCTGGTCCTGGATCGAGACAGAAAGAGGGGGGGGAGGGAAATCTGCTAAGCTGTTGTTACATGAAAACTCCACGTATTATTAAAATATTAAGTGCGATTGGTTCCTCTTGATTTCAGTTTTCTGGGAATCGGGGATTATTTTTGGAGTTTTTTTTTTCAGTTTCAGGGTCGAGTGTGAAAAATCCGGGTCTGAATTGTTTGTTTAGCACCAATTAATAGCTGCCGTGTGCGCTTGTGACGTGTTACCTTTTTGGGCTTTACTATCTATCATCCAATCATCTCGACTTGGTTGGCCTGCCTCCTCTGACGTCGTTTCACAAATTGATGAACTTTGAATATTCTTCCCAAAATATATTCAAATTCTAAATCCATCTCAACCTTTTAATCAGATTATTATTAATTTATATTTTAAATTTAATATCATATATATTTAAATATACAAGTCATGATTTCCTATAAAATTATCTGTTTGCAACGTATTATATTTAAATTTAATGATCTATATTTAATTTTATATTCCAATTAATATATGAACTATTAATTATTTTAATAAAATAATTTTAATAATATAATTTTAATATTTTAAGAATATGATTTAAACATTAAAAATTAAAACTATTTTAATATTTGGACTATTGTCCCAAGATATTTTATAAAATTAATCATTTTATTTTATTTATTAAAATAAGGGATTACAAGATATGTTCTAAAGATTTTTAATAATTTAACAATAAAAGCTCAAACACTCTTATAATTTCTGGTGTTCGAACCTTGAACATCTAGAGCACTAGCGGAACATTGTGGGGGCTAAGGGGAGCCTTAGTCCCCGTTACTTTTTTTAATTATTAATTAATATTAAAATTATATATTTTAAAAAATACAAAATTACCAGCCCCTTCAATTAAAAAAATTTATATTTATGGAAAATAAAAAATATTTAACCCTTGTTATAATAAATTCTTAATCTCATACTTGCTCTAGAAATAGCAATCATCTATTTAACTACTGAAGTAGCTTAATTCATCGTGTATCATTTCACATCAGATAATAATTTGATTTGTTGATTTTTTATTCTTAGAAAAAATATTTTTTCTTCAATTCCTATCATTTGGTAGTGTATATTTTTATTTTCTTAAAATAATTTTAAATTATAATTTTTAAAATATTTTATATTAAATTTTAAATTGATATCTAAACTTAAAAATATTTTATATTAATCCTCAAACTATCTATATTATTTCATTCTGATTCTTCAACTAATGTGATGTCAACTCTATTGATTTAAAAAATAATAATTCAATTTTTAAGATTATGAGAATTGAACTTATGCCCTTCTAAATTTTTTCACGACCTTAAAAAATAATTTGATTTTTTAGATCACGAGTTCTATTTTAAGAACATTAAAAAATTATTTTTTTAGAAAATCAAAAATTCAATTCCCATAACTTTCAAAAACTAATAAAATTAACACTACGCCAATGAAAGGATTAAAATAGAATGCTATGAATCGTTTGAAGATTTATATAAATGATTTTAAGTTTATGAATCAATTTTAAAATAATGTTTTGAAGATAGATATAAAATATTTTAATTTTTTAAAATTAATTTAAGACAATGTCACAATTTAAGATAATCCTATGCAATTATGTTTCTTTTTAAAAATTTACTTTTATTACTTAAAATTAATCCTCAAATTTTAAAAAAGTATGCAATATTAACAATATTTCAAGTTTAAATAAAAAACTAATTTTAAGTTAATCTTGATTTTAAATTTCATACAATTCGATTACACCCTAACCTTTAACATTTTTCTGAAAAAAATTTGTTTGATGAAAACATCGAGCATCTCGCTTTTGAAGAGTTGATATCAATGAATAATTGAAGCTATTCCAATTAATTAATTGGTAAATTATAAATTTAGTACCTAAACTATCATATAACTCCTATTTCACTCACTATACTTTCAATTTTTTTAATTCAATAACTAAAGTTTATACATTGATTTTTTAGTCACTCAACAATGATATAGATTTTTTTATATGACATATCATGTTTTATTAATATTGTAATGCCAAGAATGATTATAATAAAAATAAATTACACACTCAAACTTTAAATTCTCAAATTATACCCAAACTCTAAACCTCAAGTTATAATCCCACCCCATGACAGCCTTTCCCTCCCTCCGACGGACGATGACTCATCGACAACCACACCTGTGGGATGGCCACCAGTAAGCAGTGTATTGTTCTCCTTGTTCCATTGCTTTCTCTGTACCTTCTGATTTCACACCTACAAATTCAACATCGTCTTCAAAAAAAGAGAGTATTGGTGGTGGAGATTTCTGATTTGTATCACTTCTCGCTAATCTTTAACTTAAATTCATGGAGTTTAAAGAATCACTTGGAAATGTGGATTCCCCATTTGAGGGGGGTGCCAACATCGGTGACCATTGCCTTTGTTTGGTTGGGTATACTGACATCATCAATAAAAGGATTACTGCTTGAGCCACATGCGGCTTGCAAATCCAAATATTCTTCCCATCCTATACCCACTCAGGTAAATACATGTCTTTAGAAAAATCCTCATTTTTCATTGTCAAACCTGAAGAATCTCGTATCATTCATAAATGTTAAATATATCCATCACATCGAAAGTGAGTGTGCTGTTCACCGATTGTTTGTTGTCATTCAACTCATCTTCCTCTCCGACTACCACTTCATCATCACTACTGCTGCTACCACCATTCGTGGTGCCATTCATAACCTCCATGGGGGATGATGTCGCAGGTGCATTATTAGTTATGTCATCTTCGAATACAAACCAACTCGAATTTGTGAACAGTCTGCTCATTAAAACACATAGGTTATAATCTTCATTAATATGATTGTTTTAACAAAACAACAAAACTGTTCGTTTACGAAAGTTAAGGTGAGACCGTCGGTGGGAGGGTGAGACTGTCAAGGCGGAGGATGGGATGGGATTATAATTTGGGGTATAATTTTAAAATCTAGGGTTTAGGTCTATAATTTAATTTTTTAAATTCATTTTTATAATATTACATTAAAATATTAATAAAATATAAATTTTCATATAAAAATAATAATAAAATAATTCATATTATCAGTGATAAGAGTGAGCAAAATAAGAGTGATAAGATAGTTCAACATTAAACTTGTAATTTACCCATGGCTTAATACCTAAATAAGTGTCCAAACTAAACATTTTTTTCCAAATAAGTGCCTACAATATTTTTAACCATTTACTCATCCGGATGCCTAATTTTACAAACATTATTATTTTAGGTGTTCGGGCCGCCAACGACGTTAATTTTCTTCGTTAAGTGACACATGTCGCAATCTGATAATTTTAAATATAAAATTAAAATAAAATAAAATAATATATATATTTTAAAAGAAAACACATAAATTTCAAAATAACCCCAAAACTTTGATAACTTTCGTTTCAACTTCTAAACCCACACCGGTCATGACCCTTTGCCATCGATGAAGATCCACTCGACCTCACCTCTCCCCGCGACCAAAACTCCTATGAAATCATGACTGACCACAGGTCGATCGATGGCGAATCAACGTTTTATACCCCGTGAACCCAAGGATGAAAATGCGATCCCACGCGATTTCGATTGTCAATCAACGACAACTATGGTGTCGTATAACTACGATGATGACAAGGACTACATCAATAGCAGTGGTCGTGGCCGGAAAAGGCGGCGGCTACGAGTTATTGTTAGGATTTGGAGATTTTAGGGATTTTGAAGCATTTTTGTAATTTAAAAGAAATTAAGTTTTTTTTATAAATATAATACTATTTTTAATAATTAAAAAAATAAATTTTAAAATTACCAGATTGTGATACATATCACTTAACGGAGAAAACTAACTGCAGTTACGGTCCGGACACTTAAAGTAATCACATTTGTAATGTTAGACATCTAGATGAATAAAAAAATACTGCAAGTACCTATTCGAGAAAAATAATATAATTTAAACACATATTTGGCTATTAAGCCTAATTAATTATAAGAATGACTAAAGGATCCAATAAAAATAATAATTAAAAACTCCTTTAATAAAGGAAGAAAACATTGGATGAAGACCAATGCCTCCAGACCTTAATTTAAGGCATTCCAACCAAGGCCTACCCTACACGTTCCCTACTCTGCAATTTTCTTTTGTCTTAATCAATTAATATTTCTTAATCATTATTATTTAACTATAAAAAGAAACGTCTCTTCTCTTCTCTTTTCACTTCATTTTCCTTTTTTTTTTCTTTTGATTTTTTAATTAAAAACCACTATTTAAGCTTCCCCAAACTTTGATTTTATAACATAACTTTTTAGTTAAATTTCTTACAAATCCCCAATAGTTTATCCCACTTACTATCAAAGTCATCAACAGGCAGACAGCCACCCCCTTTCTTCAATTATTACCTCTCTCTCTGCGTTGCCTAAATGGCTTCTTCGAGCTTTTTCTACCCCTCTGGCAAGTCTTTTTGGATTGGATTTTGAGTTTTCTCTACTAGTTTTCTGATACGGTCTTTTTATTTATTTAATTTTCCGAATTGGGTTTTAATTATTGATCGAGACAGTTGAGGTTTTGATTCTCTGTTTTCTTTTTAATTATATTGGTTGATAAAGTTGTGGTTTAAATTGCTTAGTTTAGGTTTTCTATTACTTTTTAAAATCATGTCATTGATTATTGATTGAAAAAGAAGTTTTGGTTATCAAGTTGGACACTTTTTTCATTTTGGATTTTGATAATGATGGATAAAGTTGAGATCCTGGTTGTATCTGATCCAATCAATTTGAGTTTAGTTCTATGTTTTCAGCTTCTATTTAAAATTTCTTTTAGTTGATCCGGAGAGCTGACTTGTATCTGATGGTTCATAAATTTTATATTTATAAATCAGAATTTATTTTATACTTACTCTCTTATATATATGCATATGATCAATTGATATTTATTGGTAATCTCTAGCTTGTTGGAAATGGAAAATCTTTGATGTTTATGCTTATGGTGCTATGGCTTATGTTACCCGGCTTTTCGTCTTTATTAAGAAATCCATTGCCAGTGAGGGCATCTGTTAACATTTATTATTATTATTATTTTTATTATTATTATACAGGTTAATTGAGTGCGTTTGTTATTGAGGAATTTGAAGTTACATCGGTTCTAAGTTCTAACAGATACTAGGAGAAGCTTGAAGCTTATAGGTTGAGTCGGAGATTTCCCCTTGAGTCTCGGGCTTATCCAGAGTCCTATCTTGGTTGGAATAATGATGATGTTCGATGAGATGGGGATTTGTGGGGATCTATATTTCTTCAATGCTCCCCTTGTGGAAAAGGATCTGGCGGCCACCTCACAAATTGAAGCGGATGCTGCAGCGGAGGATGACTATAGTGATGGGGATATCGATGTGGATGAACTTGAGAGGTGGATGTGGAGGGACAAAATGCGACTCAAACGGCTTAAAGACCAGAGTAAGGGTAAGGATGGGATATTGAAGTACATGTTGAAGATGATGGAAGTTTGTAAGGATTAAGGTTTTGTTTATGGGATTATTCCGGAAAAGGGAAAGCTGGTAACCGGGCATCTGACAATCTTCGAGAATGGTGGAAGGATATGTTGGATATATGAACTGTAAAACTACACCGTTAACACTGACTGGAAATATAAACAGTAATTAAAAGAAACAGATTCGTAAACCGTGTCGTGGTATAACCACTGCCATAGAAACGAATTTACCCCGATGTGTGTAATCGCTGCAGTAGGCGGACCGTCTCCCGAGGTTAACACGGTCGCTCCGAATTCCGTACACCCGGAATCGGAGTGGACTGCCGGTGATATTGCTCTTCTTATCGGAAAGCACAGAAAGAATAATTGCAGAAAACACTTTGAAAGTGAATTGTGAATGTTGAGAGTGAGTTGAGAAGCTGAATATAGCCCTCTATTTATAGGCTAGAAATAGGGTTAAAATCGTCCATAAAATTTCAAGCTTCTTTTATAACAGCTGAAACGTCTATATGAAACTGACTCAAAAATAGTCCAGGTTCATTGCATCATTGTTCAGCTGTTATAACTCCCGAAATTATATCATGTAACCTATGGAATTAAATCAAATAACTCTTGTAACTCCTGATATTAACAGCTTGTTTCCTCTGTACAAAGCTGGAAATCAGTCCAGATACATCTTAACGTTTTTTATTTAATTTAGGAAAAGCTGTTTAATTTCTGATAACTCTCATAAACCAGATGTTATCATTTGAAATTAAACAGTCCTCAACAGCCTATAAATATCAGTTGAAATCTTTCACATTTTTCCATTTGTTTCTTTCAAAGAGAAATTCCTCAAGAATTTTCTCTAAAAAGATAGTATCCGCGCGGACGTGTCGAAGACACGTATTACCACGACCACGAGCCGAGCCGTGTCGAGACGAGACGGACGGACGGACGGCAGCGGCAGTGCGCGAGAATCCCCCTTATTCTCTTTCACTCAACAAGGAAGTGGGAATTCCATACTATAAATACCCATTCCCAATAGTGTTTCCAATACTATGTGGGATTGAGCATTACCAACATTCCCCCACTAATGCGAAATAATTCTTCTGAAACTCGAAAACAAACTTTCCAGAAGAGCAATAACGAGATTAGTTGCTTAAGCACTAATGAACGTATCTGGAACTAGTACATAGTGATGATGAGCAATCATTCTCTTAGATAAGTGAAACTAGTCTGGAACTTTCTAAGATGGGGGTAAACTCATAACACACAACTAACCCCTTCATCCACCTGAGTCCTCGATGTGTAAGATATATATATATACAAAAGTATATATTTGACCATCTTACCTCAGGATTCTAGTAAGTGTGCTAGAAAAATGGCCCAACATTTTTCATAGAAAGCGGCTAACCCTTCTCACTTACATAGGTTATTTCATCAAGTTTATCTCAACATAAACCATCTTAAAAATGATATGAAATAATTAAGAGCTTTTATAATAGTTCAACCTCACAAAGGGTATGGTGACTTTCTTCAAGTTCATTATAAATGAACCACCCAAACTCTGGGCTAAGAAGTCATTAAGAATAAATATTCAACCTCATTTATCAGTAAATTCAATAAGTCCTTCTCACTAGAACCATCCAAATACTTGGATTTGAATTTATTAAGAGTTTAACAAACTCAACCTTTCTGTCGGTAAGTTCATCATTTCCTACCCACTCACTCTGGGTTATGAACTTATTAAGAATATATATTCAGCCAAAATCGGTAAATTCATCAAGTCTTTCTCACTAAGACCACCCAAAGCCTGGGCTATGAATTCATTAAGAGCACTTAAGCTCATCCTGGGCATGCACATTATTCGTCATAGGGATAGGCAGTAGGAATGTGCACTATGAGTCTTTCCATGGTTTCGTTTGACCACATGGAACTTAGATAACTAAGTTGGGTATCCACCATGAATTCCTCAACCAATGGGCTTTAGACCCATCCCCCTCGACGAATCTAGGACCAGCTTCCGACTTAACCCTTTGGTAAGTGGATCTGCTAGGTTCCTTTCCGACTTCACATACTCTAAAGAGAGCACTCCATTCTTTATTAAGTGTCTCATTGACTCATGTCTTATACGAATGTGTCTTTTCTTACCATTGTAAGCTTGGTTCATAGCCACACATATCGCATCTTGTGAATCACACAATAATGAAACTGGAGGAGTCGGTCTTCCCCACAACGGAATATCTGCTAACAAACTTCTGAGCCACTCGGCTTCTTGCCCAGCTAGGTCAAGAGCTATAAACTCTGACTCCATAGTAGAACGAGCAATACAAGTCTGCTTTGATGATTTCCACGAGATTGCTGCTCCACCCAAAGTAAAAACATACCCGCTCGTAGAGCTTACCTCATCATTATCAGAAACCCAGTTGGCATCACAATATCCTTCCAGTACCGCAGGAAAGCCAACAAACTCAAGTTTCCAATCCAAAGTACCCTTAAGATACTTCAGTAAGCGTTTAAGAGCAATCCAATGATCACCACTCGGATTATGAGTATATCTACTCAGTCTACTCACAGCATAAGTAATATCATGCCGAGTATAGTTCATTAAGAACATTAAGCTTTCGATTAACTTAACATATTCAGTTTGGGAAACACTACTTCCTTTATTCTTAACTAGATGTATGCTAGGTCATAAGGAGTTCGAACAGTGATGACATCAAAACTGTCAAATTTCTTTAGCACTTTCTCTATATAATGTGCTTGACATAAAGAAAATCCCTTCTCAGTTTTGGTAACTTTGACTCCTAAGATTACATCTACTTCTCCCAAATCTGTCATCTCAAACTTAGTGGACAAGAAATTTTTAACTTTGTTAATAGACTCAATGTTAGAACTGAAAATCAACATGTCATCAACATAAAGACTTATAATAACACATTCAGTGTCAAACATCTTCGAATACACACAAGCATCCGAACCATTCACAACAAAACCAAAACTAAGAATAGTTTTATGAAATTTCTCATAACACTGTTTAGGAGCCTGCTTAAGTCCATAGAGTGACTTTTTGAGTCTACAGACTTTGCCTTCCATACCAGGTGCTTCAAAACCTAGTGGTTGCTCTATGTAAATCTCCACATCTAGATCTCCATTCAAGAAAGCAGTCTTAACATCCATTTGATGTACCTGCAACTTATGAATAGAGGCTAGTGCAAATAATACACGAATCGTTGAGATTTTTGTAACGGGAGAATTTGTATCAAAATAGTCTAAACCAAACCTTTGAGTGAACCCTTTGACGACTAACCTTGCCTTGTACCGCTGAATCGAACCATCTGGCCTTAGTTTCTTCCGGAAGACCCATTTGTTGGAGATTGGTTTGAATCCCTTAGGCAAGTCAACTAATTCCCAAGTATGATTAGACATTATCGATTCTAGTTTATCACTAACAGCGCTTTTTCAAAAAATAGCATCGATAGATCTTATAGCTTCTTCAAAAGTTTTAGGATCCTCATCTAACAGAAAAATTTGAGCTATAGGATCTGAAATGGAGTCTAAATCATTTATCTCATAAATAAAGGAAGTAATAAAGTCTGGTCCAAAAGAGGTTTCAACTCTTTGCCTTTTACGTTTTCTAGGCTCGAAATCAATTTGTTCAGAAGACCTAGCAGGATTACTAGAATAAGTGGATGAAATATATTCTATTTGTGTTTCAATATTTATTCTCGATTCCTTTAAAGGAAAATTATTTTCAAAGAAAACAACATCCCTTGACTCACAAATAGAATAATCTTGTAAAAGCATGAATCTGTATGCAACACTATTCGTAGCATACCCTATAAACACTGCATCAATAGTTTTAGGTCTGATGGTGGACTTCTTAAAGTCTGGCAAACCCACTTTGGTCAGACACCCCCACACTTTCAAGTATTGTAAATTAGGAGCGTATCCTTTCCACAATTCATATGGGGTAGAATCTAATTTCTTATGAGGAACTCGGTTTAAGATATGAATTGTCGATAGAATGCTTCCCCCCATATGTCATCAGATAACCCTGAACTTATTAGTAAAGAATTCACCATCTCTTTTAAAATTCTATTTTTCCTTTCGGCTATACCATTCTGTTGAGGAAAATAGGGGGTTGAAGTTTCATGAATTATGCCATTCTTTTCACAAATATCTTTTAAGAAATTAGATCCATATTCACCACCTCTATCAGATCTAACCCGTTTGATTCTCCTATCTAACTGATTTTCTACTTCTGCCTTATAAATAAGAAAGAAGTTTTCAGCTTCATCTTTAGTTCTTAGGAGATAAACTTTTGTATATCTTGAATAATCATCTACAAAAGTTATGTAGTAGTGTTTTCCTCCTTTACTTTCAGTGTTTCTAAAATCTGCTAGATCAGTATGAATGAGTTCTAACAGTTCAGTCTTTCTATTAGAAACAGTCTTAAAGTGAGGTCTAGTATGCTTAGCTTCTACACAAATCTCACATTTGTTAAAGCTAGTTGTGTCTAGTTTAGACAGAACATTCATATTCATTAATTTCTTTAAAGCATGAATATTCACATGTCCTAATCTAGCATGCTACATATCAATGGATTCAACAATATAAGCAGAAGTGGTAGCTTTATTTTCATTAAATTGAGTTTCTATGGCAAATAAACCATTGCTTAAAAACCCTTTCCCCACATAATCACCATTTCGGGAATGTACAAGTTTATCTGCCTCAAAAACTAACTTAATGCATGCCTTATTCAGAAGCCCACCACTTATCAAATTTCTACGCAAGGCAGGTACATACATAACATTATTTAAAGCCAGAGTTTTACTAGAAGTCAGCTTAAGTAAAACCTTGTCTTTGCCTAACACTTCAGAACTGCTAGAGTTCCCCATGTACACACATTCACCAATGTTCCCATCATCGAACTCGGTGAAAAACTCCTTCATTGCGCAGAAATGCTTCGAAGCGCCAGTGTCAACTACCCATTCTGAACTGTTCTCCACCAGATTAACTTCTGAGACCACCGCAACAATGATCTCATCATCTTCTTCTACAACGTGCATCTGTGGCTTGTTTTCATTCTGGCTGTCTGAGCGGTGTTGGCATTGGTAAGCTTTGTGGCCGGGTAAACTACAGACATAACACTTGAACGTCTTTCTTTCCGGTTTGGTCTTTCCTGACTTCTTGAAGTTGGTAGCCTTATGTGGTTTCGTCTTATTGTCTTGATTCCAACGTTTCATGATCTTCTTAAATTTTGACTCAACCAAGTTAGCTTTAAAAGATAAATTACTCATAAAATTAGTAAGCTTATCTTTTAAACGGTTGGCTTCTTCAATCTTCATATGGCCACAAGTTCTTCAAGCAAAATGTCTCTCTTCTTATGCTTAAGAGAGTTGCGGTAGTCGGACCAGGACTTGGGTAGCTTCTCAATGAGTACATTGGCTTGCAGCACCTCACACATTTGCATCCCTTCAGCGATGATGTCAGCGACTAAGTTCTCATAGTCATGGACTTGATCCATTATTGGCTTGTCGTCTGTCATCTAGAATTTGAGCCATTCGCCAACAACATACTTCTTGATGCCCGTATCGTCCGCACCATACTTTTTGTCGAGAGTGTCCCATATTGCCTTGGCACTCCTTTCTCTAAGGAACATATCAAATAGTTTATTTGACATGTGGCTGAGCAGATGTCCTCGCACCGTCTTGTTGTCTTTCTCGTAGATAGCGAGAGCGGCAGCGGCAGTTGCTAAGGCATCATCATTGAGGACCACATCCACATCATTACCGGCAGCTGGGGTTGGCGGCATGGTAGGTGGTGGCTTGAGCAGCACGTAGTCAAGCTGCTCGAAGAATATCAGGATTTTTTGGGACCACCTTCTATAATTCTTTCCATCAAGTGCATCGAGCTTGGAAAGATCGGGGATTAGTTTGCTCAAAGGTGTTGTCATGATTGCAGTATATGGAATTCGTTTCTAAATTGTTGGATATATGAACTGCAAAACTACACCGTTAGCACTGACTGTAAATATAAACAGTAATTAAAAGGAACAGATTCGTAAACTGTGTCGTGGTATAACCACTGCCTTAGAAACAAATTCGCCCCGATGTGTGTAATCACTGCAGTAGGCGGACCGTCCCCCGAGGTTAACACGGTCGCTCCGAATTCCGTACACCCGAAATCGAAGTGGACTGTCAGTGGTATTGCTCTTCTTATCGGAAAGCACAGAAAGAATAATTGCAGAAAACACTTTGAAAGTGAATTGTGAATGTTGAGAGTGAGTTGAGAAACTGAATATAGCCCTCTATTTATAGGCTAGAAATAGGGTTAAAATCGTCCATAAAATTTCAGAATTAAATCTCTTCTTTTGTAACAGCTGAAACGTTTAGATGAACCAGACTCAAAAATAGTCCATGTTCATTGTATCATGTAACCCATGGAATTAAATCAAATAACTCCTGGAACTCCTGATATTAACAGCTTGTCTCCTTTGTACAAAGCTGGAAATCAGTCCAGATACATCTTAACGTTTTTTATTTAATTTAGGAAAAGCTGTTTAATTTCTGATAACTCTCATAAACCAGCTGTTATCATTTGAAATTAAACAGTATTCAACAACCTATAAATATCAGTTGAAATCTTTTACATTTTTTCATTTGTTTCTTTCAAAGAGAAATTCTTCAAGAATTTTCTCTAAAAAGATAGTATCCGCGCGGACGTGTCGAAGACACGTACGACCACGACCACGAGCCGAGACTAGACGAGACGGACGGCGGCGGCGCGCGAGAGTCCCCCTTGTTCTCTTTCACTCAACAAGGAAATGGGAATTCCATACTATAAATACTCATTTCCAATAGTGTTTCCAATACTATGTGGATTGAGCATTATCAACGGGATAAAGTAAGGTTTGATCGTAATGGTCCTGCTGCTATCGCAAAGTACCAGGCGGACAAATTGATTCCTGGCAAGAATGATGGCTGTAACTCGATCGCCCCGACACCACATACCTTGCAAGAACTTCAAGATACAACTCTTGGTTCTATTTTGTCTGCACTGATACAACACTGTGATCCACCTCAAAGGTGCTTTCCTTTAGAGAAAGATGTCCCTCCTCCATGGTGGCCACAATTAGGATTGTCCAAAGATCAAGGCCCTCCTCCTTATAAGAAACCTCATGACTTGAAGAAGTCTTGGAAAGTGGGGGTTCTTACAGCTGTAATCAAGCATATGTTTCCCGATATTGACAAGATCCGCAAGCTTGTACGGCAGTAAGTGTTTGCAGGACAAGATGACTGCAAAAGAAAGTGCGACTTGGCTCGCTATCATTAACCAGGAGGAGGCGTTGGCCCGTGATCTTTACCCTGATTCCTGCCCACCATTGTCCTCGAGTGGAGAAAGTGGGTCCTTGGTTAGAAATGACTGCAGTGAGTATGATGTTGAGGGGGCGGAAGATGAAGCAAGCTTTGATATACAAGAGTGCAAACCTGTTAATCTGAATTCATCGAACTTGGGTACAGATAGAATGAGGATTATCCAGCAACCAACTTTTCCTTTTAAGGGAGAAGTTGTTAATTTGGATTTGGTACGAAAGAGGAAACCGTCTAAGGATATCAACTAACTTGTCCGCAGAGAAACTCCTCTGCACAGTTCAATGGTGTGGATTTTAACGCGAATGAAGTGAAAGCAGTCATCTTCCCTCAATCATTTGCACAACCAAAGCCGGCTGCAACGTCTATTACTTCTGTCCCAGCACCATTCGATCATCAGGTCTCTGAGATCCGGAAGATGGACAGAAAATGATCACTGAGCTCATGTCGATATACGATAGCAATGTTCAATGCAACAAGCACCTGAATCCCTGTAAAAATCCGGTTACAGAAGGTCAAAATCTTATTCAGCAGAAATTCCAGCCACAACAGGAAGAATTCTTATGTGGTCAAGGCATCATGATGGAGGGAAACTTTTTCGATGAGTCAAACATGCCCCATGATAATCAGATGTTTCCACAAGGGGAATGCCAATTTGACCCATATAAGGCTTTGAATTCACCCTCTGAGGCCAACTACAACTACAACAACAACAGCAACAACAAGAACAACAGTTCCAAATTGATGTTTGGCTCTCCGTTTGATTTGGCTTCGTTTGATTACAATTAAGATCTAAAAGCAGTTGATGAACATCATGCCAAAACATGATGTTTCAATGTGGTTCTAGAAACAATAGCAAAGCCGAAAGCGTATCCTATTGAGCGTCAACTCAGCCGTACTGAGCACTTATAGGAGATAGACCTTACTCCCCTTGCACTGAGCCAAAACTGATTTTTCTTACATGGCTATCATTTTTAGCTTGTCGGTAGCTGTAGAAGTTAGCAGGTTTATCGTATGGGCTTCAATAAAAACGTGGAAGGTCCCATAATTCTGCAACTGATTTACATTGCATAGAATGTGACCTGTTCTATAAATAAGTTAGATACACTGTTTCAATTTGGGTTGTGGGGTTATTATTTCGTTTTCGCCTTTTTTTGTTTGAAACTTATGAACCAGTTCCTACCTTTATCATGTTGGGGTTTGAATCTGATGATGTACGTTGTCTTGTAATGAAGTAACGGTTACATAGTGGTCGAGTTTGTTGTATTGAAACTGTGCACAGGGGTGAGCAAAACTCGACATGAAAAATTAATTTCTCTGATTCGATTTGACTCGAAAAAATTTGACTTAAATTGATTTCGAGTTGTAATTTCATAAATTCGGCTCGAAAATTATCAAGTTCGAATCAAGTTTGTAAAATAGAACTTGAATAACTCAAATCGGTAACTCTAATAATTCAAAATTTTTAGTAATTAATAGATTGATTTTTAAGTTTGAATCAAGTCTCTCGAGTATAATATATGTATATCACATATGAAAAAAATGAGGAAAAATATATGAATTGTATATAGTTATAAAACATCATTTAAATTGAAATCAAATAATACTATAATATTATAAATATCTATAATTAAATTTAAATAGAAATTCAAAAAATTAACTTGAATTTTATAAAATTAACTTGAATTGAAAAAATTCCAAATCAACTTTAAATTATAAAATAAATAACTTAAATTTTTTTAGCAATTCGATTCAACGTTCACTCTTATGTGTGTGTGTTTTGTTTTTAAAGCGAATCGAAACTGTTAGGGTAGGAATCATTTGACTCGGTTTGTATAACTTTTCTTAGCTCATTTGACTCGGTTTGTATAACTTTTCTTACCTCATTTGACTCGGTTTGTATGACTTTTTCTTAGCGTGTGTGTCGGCTCCTCACTGTAAGGTTCATTCAAGCTCGTCTAGTTGTGTAGTAAACTTTCAAACTCTTAGAGCTGTAAATGAGACAAGATAATTTGTGAGTTATTTATGTTTAAGTTTTTAACAAGTCGAAATGAGTTAACTTCATACTTGATTTGAAAATTTTTGAGCAACTCGAAAGAATAATATATTAAAATTTTATTTTTTAATAATTAAATCATTAACAATATTAATATTTATGTGTTGATTTAATAAAATACAAAATAAATGTATTTAAGATTCTGATTCGAGTTTGAGCTTTAATTGGATTAAGTTTAAGATTTATTTTTTTATTTCAAACTTTTTTGAAATTTTTCGAGTTTCAATTAATGGTTTTGAGTTCAAGTCGAGTTTAAAAATTTTAGGCTCTCAAATTTTTTAATCGAGTTTCACTTTAAAATTTTTAAGTCAAGTCGAACTCAACAATATTATAGTTTGACTTAACTTATTTACGGCGCTAATCGTAATATCAGGTACAGTAACAAACAGAGAAGTTTGGTTACAAGATGACATAACAAAATACGATTATTTTGATATATTTACTATATATTGTATTTATTAAATAAAAAATCTTAAAAATTGTAAGAGTAAATCAGTTATATAAACAATATATTTATTTTAAAATCATTGAAATGTATAAATTAATCTCTTAATAATAAAAGAGATTAAAAATTTAATCAAATAATTAGGATAAATAGCAAATATAAATAAATTTCATTATTTAGTATAAAGGATAAACATTATCAATACTAATATAAATATATATATAACAATAATAGTATGTAAATAAAATGATACTATCATATTTCCATCACAACCAATTTGTAATAATTATGAGTATATATTACTATTCAGTTTAAAATTTTAAAATTAAATAAATAAATAAATATATTCTTAATTTAAAAAGACATAACAATATTTACCGGAGTTAATAATGCTGAGACAACACTAAAAATATTTGCCGAAGGCAGTGCACAAGTCTATGTTGTCTGCGAAAACAAATGTTGAATTACTAGAATATAAGGGGATGAACGAATGAACCAAGTTATCTCTGAACTAAACAAAAAACAAACGATCTGACATACTAGCTATTTATGTAAAAAATAAACAATAATATAAATTGAGGTGATGTGTACAACATAAGTATCCTTGGGTATTCAGAGGCTTGGTAAAGAGAAAGCATTACACCATCTTTGCATATGTAGAGAAGAAGAGGTCATAAATAAAAAAATTTATCAACCAAATATCCCTTTCTGATATTGTGATGCTCGTTAGATAAAAATATGGAAACAGACCTTAGATTACTTGACTTCCACCGTATGTAAATGCTCTAATAAAGCTAACAACTACTGCATGAAGCAGAATTTGTCACATAATACTTGGATAATAAGCCGAGGATAAACCTCCAAGACAAACTGGATTTACATGCTTCAGTTTGATAGATTTTCAGTAGTACATTTATACAATGATAAATGTATTATTGTTATGCTTTAATGATGATTCAATGATTATAATATAATTTTTAAAATTTTAGTGATTAAAATAGAAATTTATTTTAACTTTAATGATCATAAGTGTAACCTTTTAATAACAATAAACATGTATAAAATTCAATATATGATATAATAACAAAATTAAATCATTTAAAATATTGATTTTCAACTACTTAGCGAACCACATAAGTTAAAAATAGATCTCATATTCAATATTTTTTCACTTAATAATAATTAATTTTGTGATTTTTTTTCTTACTTTAAGGGGGTGTTTGGTTCAAGGATAGTGGGATTCCCATCCCATGGGAATCTCACATTCCCATGTTTGGTTGGCCGGGAATCTCATTCCCGGTAATGTTTTATTACCAATAGTAGATTTTTTGGAATATATTACCGGGAATATCATTACCTCCATTCCCGTATTGTAACATTACCGGTGTTTTGGACTAAAATGCCCTTAAATTTTTATTTTTTTTTCAAAAATATCATTCTTCTGTCATTGAATAATAAAAATTATACGAAGGTTAAATTACAAATTTATCCTTAAATTATTTTAGATTTATAAAAAAATATATATAATTAAATTTTTATATAAAGTTCAAGGGTTAAAAAAAAATTACCCTTTCATTAAATCTTTTTTATATTTTTAATTTTGTAAAAAAATTATATAAATATTATGAATTTAATTTTTTAAAGAAAATATATAAATATTTTAAAATTTGTAATATTATACAAATATATAATAAGGACAATTTGGTCAAATATACATTCTAATAATCTTTTATTCCTTTAACCAAACACGGTAATCTTACATTCCTGCTAAACCAACCAAACACAAAATATAACATTCTCAGTAATCCTATTCTCTGATAATCTTTTATTCCCACTGGTAATCTTACATTCCGTGAATCAAACGCACCCTAAAATTGTTGTTTAGTTGCATATATTTTGTGGAACAGTTCTGCCATTTTTTTTACTTTGTTATCAATCATCGACAAAATTAGTCAGTAGAATATATAGATTTTTTATTTAGCCCATGGACGAGTTCTAATAAAAATATTTTATTAAAACTCGTATCTTAACGTAATAAATTTTAATAATACTTTAAAAAAATATCATGTATCTCAAAATAAATTTTAACTTAGTATAATAAGCTAAATAAAAAACTCATTATATTTATTAGGTTAAATCTCAATCCTCAGCCCCCGCGAAAAATGAATTAAAAAGGAAGCTTCACTTGTCATTTTATTATATTTTTCATTTTACTATCTATGTTTTTTTCCTTCTAGGGTTCCTTTTTACTGCCCTCCACATATGGCCGACGTCATAAATCTGCCGGTTGATTCCCTCGACCACCGACGTGGCGGAGGCGGCGACCGTAAAGACAATGACGACAACAATAACAACAACAGACAGCCTCCGCCATCCGACGATCCTAACTCCACTCCCCCATCGCCGCCTCCGCCTCGACGCCGAGAGCGAGACTCACGCGAGCGACGGGATCGCGACTTGTACGATCGCAACCGCTCTCCTCCACCTCCACTTACCAGGGACAGAGATTACAAGCGGCGCTGTAGCATTAGCCCTCCTCCACCGCCGTTTTATAGGGATAGGAGACACTCGCCTCCGCCGCGGAGGTCTCCACCTTATAAGAGGTCTAGGCGGGAGGATGGTGGCTGCAGAGGGAGGAGAGGGAGCCCTAGAGGGGGATTTGGACCTGGAGATAGAAGGTAATGTTTTATTTCTTCTTCTAGATTCATTTTTATCACAATTAAAATGTAAAGTGATGCAACTTGAATTAGCTATGTATATGTATCTGAACTGTTGATTTTTTCTGTGCTTAATGTTACGAAGTTATTTCTGACCTGTTAAATTTAGCATTTAGATTAATTGATTTAATCTTGGAATTCTTTAACTGCAACTACGTTAAGATCTAGAATAATTATTAATTTAGGAATCTTCCTGTAAATTTTTGTAAAATATACCTTGTTAGCCAATGGGGTCGGTATTTTGAATGCATGAATTACTACCTGTGGCTACTGCTGACCCTGCAAAAGAACCGTGAATAATGTGTAATGTTACTTGAAAATGGATAATTCATCCAGTTTTCTTGTATTGCTCTTAACCCTGCGTCTCTTCTCTATATATGACTATATATATCATTATTTGAGTTAATTTATGTTCATATATCATGATACAATCATATATGATTTCTTATTTTCACTTGACAGTTTTGGTTATATTCAGATTTTGCTCACGCTGTAAATCAATTTTGATTTGACAGGTTTGTGTACGACTATGGCGGTGGATATGATCGTGAGATGATGGGAAGGGCTGATCACCCTGAAGAAAGGCCTCATGGCAGATACTTTGGTCGTTCTTCTGGTGGCTATCAAGGTGATCCACTCTATAAATTGTTTAACTAATTTCATATTTCCTCAAACTTCAATTCTTGCACTTGGAATAATCTCGAAGCATTTTTGTTTTAACCTTTGGTTCTGCCTTATTTTTCTCACTTATTATTAATTTATTAAACTCCGCCTGTGCTTGCACTGCCGGTCCCAAGCCCGGATAAAGGAGGAGGGTTGCAGTAGTTCCGTGATAGCCAGCGTAAAATTCTGTCACATCTTTTGACATGGACTGAGAGCCCTGATATATTGAGATTAAGGCTTGTTGGTTTGGTTTGGTTCTGTTAATATAGTAAAGAGATTAAACTACAGTTATAGACTCCCTTTTCTTGCAGCCGAACTTTCAAATTTACTTCCATAAGGAATATCTACCAATATATTCATATTTGAAGCAAGTAAATTCCTACTGGTTAGGAATAGCTCATTTTTCATGCAACGTATTATGATAATCAGAGATTAACATAGACAGAACTAGTTTTTCTTTTGGCACTCAGGTTTCCCATTTAGCCACTTTTAGATCGTAGCATCATTTTGGAAATTATCAAGATGCATATGATGAGAATAAGTTGAATAACTTTGGGCATCTATGAAATGATGCATAATTACAGTTGACGATGACACTATGTTTAGTAGTTGTGTTCCTTCTAAAATTCCATAGGGTGATGATGCATTACTGTATACTGCTCTACGGTAACAAACTTGTTATCAATCTTTTCTGTTTATGTTTTTTTTTTAGTTTGCCAAATAATATTGTTTTTGCAGATTGGGATTCTGGCCGTGGTGGTTATGTTGATGCCTCCAGTTCGGGGAGTATTCAAAGGTTAGCTTTCCATCTTATTTGGGATTCGTGTATCATATTAGTTTTGAATTACTTTTCATTGCTTTGCGGCAAGACCTCTGTTACTCCCGTTCACCAAAAACATGGAAATACTTGTGTTGAACACGACACGACCCAGGATAGGATCCGGGTCTGACACAAAAAAATAGGACCCTTCTTCATCCCATATTCAGAAGATCAAGCTGAGGAGATATCAACCCATCCCCATGACATGGAGCGGCGGTTCTCAACCTTACCATCATGGGTAAGGAGAGAGAGTTGAGAAAATATTAGAGATATTCCAAAGAAAAGAACCTTCTGCCACTTTTGGTATTTTAAATTTACAGTGTTCTGTTGTCGTACAAGGGAAGAAGTAAAGAAGTCTTTTTAGATTGAATTTTGGACTTATTCTTTAACTGGACTTTGATACTATTAGATTTTAAAATCCAATTTAATAATTATTCCTAAAATTGGTTGGGTTTAAGGCCCAAAATATATTTAATTCAATGTACAAATCAAATCTAAATGGTAGATTTTTATATCTTAGATTATATTTGATTTATAAAAATTATTTGTATTTGATAAAGATTAAAAAGAAATTAGAAAATTAAAATATTTATAACTAGGTTTTAATAAACACAAAGCAATATATTTTACATAAAATATGAATGTATAATATATCACTTAAAAATATTAAATGTGAAGTTGTTATCTTTGTGGTAATAATCCTATAAAAGAATTGTAAAAATATTGTTTGAAGACTCCCCATACCAATGTCCTCTTCTCTGACCCCTTTAAGCTCTATCCCCGGGTTCTAGACTTAAGGTGATTGGCATGTCTGACACTTAGATCCATACCCGTGTCCAACATCTGTACCTGAGTCCAAGTAGCGTAGGGCAAGACTGCCGCATTGAAGGTCTGCTAAATTTTGATTGAGATTATTTCAAAACATCTCTTATCATTGATTGTTGTGTAAATGTTTCAGAGAAGGATTGATGTCATACAAGCAATTCATTCAAGAGCTTGAGGATGATATACTACCAGCTGAAGCTGAGCGCAGGTACAAATGGGGAATAATGTTATGATTCAGTTTTATCTTGAGACTTGTGGCTGAAACCGTGGTTTTTGACTGTGTAGGTACCAAGAATACAAGTCAGAGTATATATCTACCCAGAAACAAGCCTTTTTTGATGCTCACAAAGATGAGGATTGGTACTTCCCTTTGATTGCTGAATTACTCCCTCCATTCACCCCACTGTTCTAATTGGACTTCCTTATGTTGTAGGTTGAGAGACAAATATCATCCAACAAATTTGGTCACTGTTATAGAAAGGTTAGTTGTACTAGCATTTTTCTTGACGTTTCAGGTCATGAATTTGTTACTAAGCTGATAGATCCCCCTCAGCACTGCATTTTGTATCACGGTGTGGTTGTACTGCACTGTTGTTGGATTGGTTACTTCAATTTCATGCTTTATTTTGATTTTGACATTTCCTTTTTTAGGAGAAACGAGCTTGCTTGTAAAGTTGCCAAGGACTTTTTCCTTGATCTGCAGAGTGGAACACTGGACTTGTAAGATCTGCATAATGTGTCTTCGTACTTACATGCGTATTAGACCTTTCTTCCTGCTAATTATTTTCAAGCTGCTGTCCAATAATTTGTATTGGTTATGCAGAAGTCCTGCTGGCAATTCCTTGTCATCAAATAAACCAGGACAGACCAGTGATCCTAATTCTGAAGATGAAGCAGACATTGGTGGCAAAAGAAAACGGAATGCTAGGGGACCTGCTAAAGAAGCTGACCTTTCTGCTGCTCCAAAGGCTCACCCAATCAGTTCTGATCCCAGAAGAATTCAGATTGACATTGAACAAGCACAGAGGCTTGTGCAAAAACTGGACTCTGAAAAAGGAATCAAGGAAAATATTCTTAGTGGACCTGAAAACCAAATAAATAGAGATAAACCTCATGGTAGTTCGTCTGGCCCTGTGATCATTTTGCGTGGCTTGACCTCTGTGAAAGGACTTGAAGGTGTAGAGCTTCTGGATACAATTTTAACTTACTTGTGGCATGTCCATGGCTTGGATTATTATGGAATGATTGAAACAATTGATTCTAAGGGTCTTAGGCATGTGAGAGAAGAGGGAAAGGGTTCTGATGTGACTAGAAATGGATCTGAGTGGGAAAAGAAACTCGACACACGTTGGCAAGAGAGGTTGAAGGGTCAAGATCCTTTGGAATTAATGACTGCTAAGGAAAAAATAGATGCTGCTTCTGTTGAAGCTTTGGATCCTTTTGTCCGAAAAATCAGGGATGAAAAGTATGGTTGGAAGTATGGTTGTGGTGCTAAGGGTTGCACAAAGCTCTTTCATGCTGTGGAGTTCGTGCACAAGCATCTTAAACTCAAACACCCGGAGCTTGTGATGGAGCTAACATCTAAAGTGCGTGAAGAGCTTTATTTCCAGAACTACATGAAGTAAGTGTGGTCTTACATGCAGCTTATTGTTTATATATATAATGTATATATTAAGGATACTAATATAAGATACACCGTTGCCATTCACAGTGATCCAGATGCACCTGGTGGGACACCTGTTATGCAGCAATCTGTACCAGTATGCTACAACAGTTGCTTTGGTGTTTTGATTGCTCTTACAGATTTATGACGTCGTTGTTTCCTTTTATCATTAATTTTTTCTTCCTGCAGAAAGGCAAGCCTCTGAGACGTCAAATGTTGGAAAATCGCTTGAAAGATGAGCGTGGCTCACGTAAATATCGTGATAATCGAGCAAATGGAAGTGATAGATATGATAGGTCTGAGAATCCTCAATCAAGTGATTTTCCATCCAACAATGAGGGCTCTGATGGGGGAAATCGTGATGATCTAAATTTAGATGCTTTTGGTGGACAAGGGGTGCATGTTGCAACTTCATTTTCTTCAGATATGGCACCACCACCTGTATTGATGCCTGTTCCTGGTGCTGGGTAGGTCTTATACTGTTCCACAAGTAGCGGTAGTTAGCTTATTATTTCCTCAAGGACTTATACTTGTGTAATTGCAGTCCATTGGGCCCCTTTGTTCCAGCTCCACCTGAACTTGCAATGCAGGTGTTTAGAGAGCAGGGTGGTCCTGTTCCTTTTGAAGGCGGCAATAGTAGAAGTGGGCGTCCTGCAGGGCCGGCTTCCTTTCTTTTGCCTGCTGCTGGCCTCCGGCAGGATCCTCGTCGTTTACGAAGGTAAGGTTGCTTGAGACTGTTGGCAGACCAAATGGATTTGCTGCAGTTATATTACTTGCAGAGCTTAACCTTAATTGTGTCTGTTTGAACATGGTATTGCTCAGTTCACTTCTTGTTTACAAATTTTATGATTGTACGTAGTGATAGGATATATGTTGTTCTGGCAATGGGTTTTCTGGTTCTAATAAGTGAGGTGGGAAACTTGCTATATGTACATCACAAAGCGGAACTAGTAATCCGTGTAAAAAAGGGAATACCGAACGGTGCATAGAATCTGGTGATGTGATTGTGATTAGAATATTCTCGTAGGTCATCACATTTCTCACCTGCCCCGCTCGTGCCTTGTCTGATAAATTTTGATGGCCTAATTGAATTAGTTATTTCCATTGTGTTTATCTTTCTATATTCAGCATATTAAAGCGTGCCCCATTTTATTTATAACGCAGTTATCAAGACCTAGATGCACCCGAGGATGAAGTGACGGTTATAGACTACAGGAGCTTGTAGGTAGGGGAAATGCGAAAATGGCACGAGGAAAGCAGCATCAAGGTCAAATTCCTCGGGGTTTTTGGTGGTTGTCTTGAATGGTGAATCATTGACCTTACATCATAATGTTATAACTCTAAAATTCTTATGTCTTTCCAGGTGCTACAATTTGTGATTAAGAGCATTCTCCTGCTTTGATTTTCCCTAAGAAGTACGCTTAATTTCGTATAATTATTTTTTTCTCTTATTGATTGTTGGTCCGGCTTAACTGACGTCAAAAGAGATGATTATGAACATTGAGGGAATGTTTACGCCCCATAATTAAAAACAGTAATAGGGAGATTAAAATTGGGTGTACAGGAGAAGGTAAGCTGTAGTTTAACTGCAAGTGTCTTGCTAAATATTATGTGCATCTTGGGTAAAACCATTAAGGAAAGTCGTCAATGAATGGTAACACGGCTACTCTAGCAATGAAGTATCCAAATCCAGGGTTCAAGATTAGGCGTTTTATATACAAGTTAGTTGATTTGTTGTTGAACCTGCCCGACCGCGATCCAGTCCAGTTGATGAGAATGGACGTGGCTTCACAGTTTGGCGCACAATATGTCCAACAATATATCTTGATCGGCTTGGGAGATGAATTGTAAACAAGTCCACAGATTCAATTGACCAATTTCAGGTGATTACCTCATAAATTTAGTACAAGTGCGCCAATCTCGTGGACTTGCAAGCTGTGGCAAAAAAATATAAATTATTGAAGGGGTTAAAATCAGTTCTGCGATAAGAGGGATCAAAATATAATTTTGTCACTGTATTAATATACGACTTCAAAAATTATTCATTTGGGAGGGTCCCACTCCTAATTACGTCCTTTCTTGCAAGTGGCTGAATCAAGATATATTTTACTCATTAGTAAGAACATCAAACCACTTGATTAAAAGTATGTTTGTATATCCTCTCAGAACATGCACCGTAAACAACGAGATATGTTACACAATTTTTGAATTTGATTTTAATTAAAACTTTAAATCAATTGCAAATTTTTTATTTTTACACCAGTGATTAATTTACACTCTCTTTATATAAATAATAATCATACATCAAATTCCGTTATCTTCTCCATCTCTTCCATATTGTGTTATAGGGTTTCCTAATAAGTTATAAATGCAACATATGCAAGAAAATACGACATTTTCGATCCTAGAGGTAACAAAACCCTTGCACTACATGGAATAAAACATACAACATTCTTGAAGATTAGTGAGAATTGTGTCATAATGTTTCTTGAACAAACAAGTTTTGGAATTTCCAAAAATCACTCTACGTTAATTGTAATATGCAATAAATATCAAAACCGATTTGTTCCCTTTCTTTTCTTCATAGTATATAAGACACTTTAGCTCCACAACATAATCATTTTTAGCATTTATTTGAGGCTAAAACCTCGTAGTTGTCATCACATTAAACCATTAACCAGGAAAAAGGGGCAAACTTAAGAGTATAATGGCAACCCCCCCCCCCTCTTCTCATTGTTTGGTATTTTTCAATTGTCCTTAAAACTAGAAATGTAACTAAAAAAAGTGTTTTTTTATACTTTTTGCCAAGAACTAACAACAAACTGCGCATTCTATATTATTAACAAGAAGCTTACTCTCATCGGAAAACACTCCCAATCCTTTTCAACCAAAAAAGAAAAAGACTAAAATCCTTGGAGCAACAACCACTGCCTAGTAATTTAGGTTGGGAGAGATTATTTAAAAAAAAAAAACCAATACAGCTGTGGAAGTAAATATGGTTGCAACCAGCGGCTTTATATGTTCATGCCTCACCAAATCTGCAACACCAAATAAGAACAAAAGAATACAACATAGTTGAATGGAAGGATTACCCTAGGTCGGAGAGCCTCAGGTGAGCATCAGCATAATCAGCAAAAAACGCATCCTCATCCTACAAATGACCAAATTCAACAACCCTAAATATAAAATTTCCCATAATTGAATCGAATATTGTTGCTTACAGCGGCATATTTCTCAACCAAGGGATGGAATACTGAGACAGACAGCAGAACTTGGTCAGTTGGCAGCCGCAAAAGATGGTCTTTCTTTCCACCCAACAACTCCCTGCAATATATTTATCCAATTGCCATCAACTAAATTCAATTTTCTACGGATTTGTTCATTACAAAATGGATTTGCATTTTCAATTAATGACCCGAGTTTAGCTGTTGTACGTTTTGGGTTATTCATATGAATTAAAATGAATTGTGCATAACTAGTCAAAATTGAAACTCGAAGTACGAGCTGTCAAAGATTAGATGATTGGCAGTCCATGCTCCCTCGTATCCAGACCTCTCCTTATGGCACCTTCCCTGCATCAAAGGCAAAGAAAATAGACCCCGTTTTTAGAGGATAAGAGGCAAATCACAATTCAGGCTTCAAGAAAACCAAGGGAAATTTAAAAATGTATAAAGATACCAGGGGTGGCCACCAGAAAGAGCAACAATGTCCTTGTCCGTAACCCCATTTGAGTAACGAAAACCTGCCTCAAACGATCAGCTCCTACAAAATTTTCATCCAAAATAACCCCACCTTCATAATCATATACAAGAATGTAAAATATGATCCTTAAAATACGTAAACAAGTTAAGAAAATTGAAATTATCCGTATCAAACGCAAGCTTATATCTGATATTAATACTAACCCGTGGTAGCATCAGGAAGACGGGCCTCAGGTGCTGCTTCATTCTTGTCCTGCATTTATTACAAACAAAATAAATGTGGGCAAAAATACAAATTTATTAACATTTCAACAACTCAAAACATATTTTACTTTCAATTCCATTCCTCAAAACAAAACCAACTGATGTTATATGGTTAGCAATTTTACGTAGACGAAAACCTTCTAAATGCATTTATCACTTCTTCATGTATCTTAAAATAAGCAGAAATCATGACTGACCACTCTCCCGGGATGTAAGGGAATTTCAGGTCCACCGGTGACCTCAACAGCGACGACGACCAGCAAGCTACAAATGAATCAAAAACCAGAAAGAAAGAGTCAAAATGAAACATGAAATGGTAAAATCTGAAAGCAGACAAATAAAAGTGCAATACCTGATAAAAGTCCGCAAAAGAGATAGTAGGAAACTGCTCCTTGATCGGCTCCAGAAACTGGACGGCAATATCGAGACCGTTGTTAGCGTTATGTGCGAGCTCAGCAGCATGCTTCAAGGTACAGAATGGACCTCCGGTCTTGGTCTGACAATCAAAAGTTCCAGCTGAGTGCCACCTGTCCATCACCATTACCGTACGATCAATTAGCATCATGGATCTCACAACCGAAACATTTAAAGCAGACGACAGATAAAGAGAGGTTACGCTAATCGGAGCATGATGGGAGCACAGTTCTTCTCAGCGATGAGACCTCTGAGCTTCCTCCTAGCCTTTTCAATGACCTTGTTGTAATCCTCGGTGACGGTAGGATAACTCTTGGGCATTTTATCTGATATCTACAAATATCAACAAACGAAATGGAAAACAAAACCATAATATACTTCCGAAAACGAACCTTTAGTTTGAAAGTAAAGTAATGGAGAGAGTAGACAAATGAAGCACTGTGTTTGATTAATTTGGGTTTAAAATTTCATTGATATATGGCTGAGATTGAATATATGGAATCGCAGTGAAGATTGTGTTGGGGAAAATCGGATTTTGGTTTTCATATCTCAACAACAAAGCCCGCTAAACTTGGACATTATAAATTTAACTTCACATATAATGTCTTTTTATTTTCTTTTAAAAAATAAATTTTATTATAATTAATTATACATATAATGTCTGATTTTCAACCCTGTAAGATTTGACATGTGTAATTGAACACACGTGTAAAATTATAAATATTATACTAAAATTCAATTACTAAATATCCGTCCTATCACACTCTTAAAAATCATAATTTTCTTTTTTTTAATGAAAACTAATCTTAATTGTACATATTAATTATTTCCCAATTTGAAAATGTTAAACTATAAATTCCTACCTTCTTATTGGTTTTCGTTTGTTTTAATAAGTTTTAAATATGACAACAAGCATAATAAAAATTAAATTGTAATTTATTTAATTCAATTAATATTATTATAAATATAAACATATAAAAATATATATTTATCCTATGAGTGGATGCCTGTTGTGGCAATTACCAAATGGCAGGTGTAACCGAGGAGTAAGATCCAATGGTTTAAAAGCGATATTTTAGGATTAATCTGCGCCATCAACTGAATACCTAACAACGTGGCGAACATCGGAAGTATTACGAGCAACCCCCTCTAAGAGCGGGACCCATCGAGCTGCGGCAAAGGCATGCCAAACTCTTCTAATAGTCCATATATTATACATACATTTTGGATTAGTCCCTATACTCCAATTTGGTCCTATTTTACAAATTTTGATATTTAGATTCTAATCTAAAAAGTATGCACTAAATATAATAATTTCAAATTTCGTGATTATTAATCATATTATTAGTAAGTTATATATTTCAATTCATCATTTTAAGTTTTTATAATTTAATTATTTTGTCCTATCATGATTGAAAAATTAAATTTAAAAAATATGAATATAATAAATAAATTAAAGGCTTTACAAAAAAAATACTTAAAACTATATTTATTTTTTCATTTAAGTGTCTAAATTTTTTTAGTCAATATAGGTGTCTAACGTTTGCAACATTACTCTCTTAAGTGCCTACGTTGTAATAGCCGTTAAAAAATACTGTTATCTGACACATGTCATGTTTATATGTTTTTTTTTGTTTTTTTATTTTTATAAAATAAAAATATTATTAAAAATTAGTTTTTATTAGGGAAAATATTATTAAAAATTAGTTTTTATTAGGGAAAAAACTTATTTGAAGCTATTTACCCATTCCCCGTCGAACACACGCCGTTTCCCTTTACGTTGAATCTCCCATGAATTCACAGCCATCCTCCCCGTTGAATTCCAATGAATTCTGAGTATCAAACCACGTTGAATCCCCATAAATTCTAATTGTCAAAATTCCGGAAAATTTCCCATTCATGTGGCATTTTAAATTTAGGGTTAGAGGTTTAGGGGTTTATACATTTAAGGTTTGGGGTAGCGATAAGTATGATTGTCAGGCAATGGGTTGGCGATGACAAGTGGGTGACCGTTCAACGACAGAGTTATAGTTCGAGGTGGCTGGAAATTGGATGGGATTTAAAATTAATGATTTAATAGTTTTGGGGTGTTTTATGAAAAACATAAAAAGTTTGGGGTTTTTCTAATTTTTTAAATCAAAGGAAATAAAAAAATCATATCATGTGTCAAATATTGGTTGATTGATTTTTAACATATTCTTTTAACGGTAGTAACAAATAAAGCACTTAAAATAATAATATTTGTAACGTTATGTATCTATATTAACCGAAAAAAAGTTTATGCACCAAAATGTGAAAATAGGTATAGTTTAAACATTTCTATATTAAGCCTAAATTTAAATATATAGGTTAAATCAATAATTTATATATAAATATAAAGATTGATGATAAAAATTGATTAAAAAAACCCGAAAAAATCGAAAAAATAAGGAGCCGATCCCATAATAACAAAAAGATATAATGTCAAAATTAACTTACAACATTTATTAAAATGGTTATTTTCCCTCTATTTTATTATTTTAGAGTATTTTGACATTTAAAGTTTCATTTTAGAGTAAAAATGTCCCTAATGTTTGACATAATAATCACTGTCTCTTATTTTTGTGTGTGGACATTTTAGCCTTCAACCTTTTATTTTAAGTTAAAAAGGCTCATATTTTGGAGCGATAATTGTGTATTAACTAATGATTTTTATCTATAGGGGGAGTTTTTTGTCCCAAAGTAAAATGTTGAGTGCTAAAATGCTTCAAAAAAATAATATGAACTAAAATGACTATTTTGATTAATGTTGGGTCTATTTTGGCATTATGCCTATTTGAAAATTCAAGAGTAGCAATAGAAAGTTGACAATGTTTTATCTGACAGTGACGCTATAAAAAGAAGATTTTCTAAGGTAATTATTTCTTTTATCAAAATTGATATCTAAAACTTGTTTTTCTTTCATTTTAGCCACAAAGTTGACGGTGTTGAAATTTGGCTAATCATTGACATCCGATAATAACGCTCCACGTGTTTTATATACAAGTATGTTTTCACGTTTTACATTTTTATTGGCTAAAATTCTACATTTTTTTTCTTTTAACGGTGTTAATTTCTGGATAAATTGGAAATATAATAGTTTAATATTACTTTTAAGTTTGAACAAAAAAGTACTTAAATGAGAATCGGGTATAGCTTTAGGGTCAATATGTAAATAAAACCAAAGAAGGAAAAAAATGATAATTGCAAGTAGCTAAAAAGGCCAACCGAAAAACCAAAAGAACCCTCTCTTTTTAAAGGCTCTCTCTTTTCTCCATTCAATTTTCTCTTCACATTTCCTTGTCGTGTTTTGTTGTATTTGTTGTTCATCGCACAATCTCATCTTCACAGATTCGTCATCTTCTCGATCCCCAACTAACTGTAAGTCATCTCTCTCGCTATCTCTTAATCCGAAACCCTAAATTTCCTATTATGACATTCGGTCCTTCTCTTTTATTTTGTCATGATCCTTGATCCATGTTCCTCATTCTGTAATTTACATAGTACTGCTTATTCTTTTTGTCTGCTTCTTTTCCTCTTGCTATATTGTATTTCATTTATGCAATTGACGATTACATATTGATTGGGAATTTGATTGTTTGTTAATTTGGTTTGATATTTGATTAGGAAGCTTTGGTATATTTCTCTACTAAGCGATCGAGATTTGTTTTGGTGGTTACTTCATTTTTTCCTGGAAATTTTAGATTTATATTATTAAAATGGGAATGGGGATTTCTAGTGTTCGATTTGCGATTTACCTAAATGAAGTGTTAGATTTTGCTATTAATTTTTTTCTTCTGAGGGGTTTGATCATTGTGATGAAATGATAAATGAAACCGTGAAGAAATTTTATTGATACCGTTTGTATTTCAATTGATGATTCAGTTACGTATGCTTTTATTATTAGGAATTTTCTATTAAGTGATTGTTTATTTGTCTTGGGGATTCAGGCAATCATGAGTGACGTCGGAGAAAAGACCTGCCCCCTTTGTGCGGAGGAGATGGATTTGACTGATCAGCAACTGAAGCCTTGCAAATGTGGTTACGAGGTTTGACGCATATTGTTATTTCATTTTTCATTTTTTTAATCATTTGTTTTACAATTCAAGTCAGAAAAATGATGTAAAAATGTAATAAAAGTGAGAACATAGGAAAATGGTGGGTAATTAATGTGCGCCATCTGGCCTTATCTCTATTGACCTTCGTGGCAGATATGTGTTTGGTGTTGGCATCACATAATGGAAATGGCTGAGAAGGATGAGGCTGAGGGAAGGTGCCCAGCTTGTCGTACTGCTTATGATAAAGAAAAAATTGTACGGACAGCTTCTAACTGTGAGAGGTCAAGCTCCCACTCTTTAAAAATATTGAAATGTTTACTTGCCTTTGTCTCATATATATTCACCTTCCGCCCCTCTTAGCAGGTTGGTTGCTGAAATTAATTTTGAGAGAAAAATGAAGTCACAAAAGGCAAAGACTAAATCATCTGAAGGAAGGAAGCAACTGAGCAGTGTGCGAGTCATTCAAAGGAATCTTGTTTACGTAGTCGGGTTGCCACTTAATCTGGCAGATGAAGATGTACACTCTTTCTAATCTTCGTGTGTGTGCATTTTCGAGATAACTTTTATACACTTGTATGAAGATAACTAAACCTGTTTCTCTTTTCTGCAGTTTCTCCAAAGTCGAGAATATTTTGGTCAATATGGAAAAGTTCTAAAAGCATCTTTGTCTAGGACAGCAGCTGGTTCCATTCAGCAATTTCCAAACAATACATGTAGTGTGTAAGTTCAGAAATATCTTGTTTAGGTTTTAGATTTTCCAACTGTTCAGACATTATTGTTTTGCTTGTTAAAACTTCAATAGGAGCATTTTATGTATTTAGGTTTCTCCAGAAAGGAAAACCTGTTTTTATCATATAGTAGGTTTTCTCCACCTTGTCTCTTTGGTGGTTTTCTGCTGTTAGTATATCTCTTTTTCAACTTATATTCTTCTTTACCCTGTGTACAGATATATTACTTACTCAAAAGAAGAGGAAGCAATTCGTTGTATCCAATCTGTACATGTATTTGTCTTGGATGGTAGACCATTAAAGTATGAGAACTTGCTTTTGGAGTTTTTCTTTGGTTGGTGGTTGGATGGATTGTTGTAACTCTGGTTATCATCCCTAATACTTGGAATATATATTTCAGGGCATGCTTTGGTACAACAAAGTACTGCCATGCATGGCTGAGAAATATGGTATGTTTAGAAGTGATTTTTTCTTCATTTTTTTAATGAGTTGAAACTTCTATTTATTATAGAAACTAATGTATTAAATGTAATTGAAGATTTTATTTTGGGGTTTCAGCCTTGCAGCAATCCTGATTGTCTATATTTGCATGAGATTGGTTCTCAAGAGGATAGTTTCACCAAAGATGAGATCATATCTGCATGCTCAAGGTATAATCATTTTGAGTATGCTTGCCATCATCTCTATTTCTTTTTTAATTTACTTCATTTTTGTTGAGTTTCTGTGGAACATTAGATAAAGAAATCCAACTTGTAAATGCTTTGCTTTTCATATAAATGCATGTGTGCATTGGCTATTACATCAATCTTATTTTGTTAGATAGGCTAATTAGAGCTGTCGTATTCTATGTTACCGTTATAGTAACCCATTCAGAAGAGTGAGATCTCATACCCTAGTAGTAAGGTTAGAAAGATAGAATGCCATTAATTATTGGAAAGCTTATCTTGCAAGGAACATTATTGGGAGCTTTTATTTCTATTCAACCGTATTTTATTTCTGTCATATGGACACCTCACCATTAAGATAATGTTCCAAAAGGATTTTTTTTTCCTTGTCAAATCAATTTTTTTAATTTTTGTAGCCGTTTTTAACTTTTTATTGCAACTTATCAATTCTAATGTGATTTGTTTAATGTCTCTCTTGGTTGTTTAAATGAGTAGGGTTCAACAAATAACTGGTACAACAAACAATATGCAACGGCGTGCTGGGAATATGTTACCTCCCCCAGTGGATGATTATTGCCCCAATAGTTCTTCTACAGCAAAATCCATTTCTAAAAGTGCTCCAAATGTAAGTTCATGTCATTTAACTCCCAAACAATAACAGGAAGTTCAATTATTACACTAATAATTTAGGAACAGTTAAATTGAGCGTACTTGCTGGCAGAATTTATTCAAAGAAACCCTTGGTAGTGTGATTGTTTTTACCTTGAGTCACTGAAATAAGAAAATTTCAAATGATAGGGTGGGTGGGTTGGTGGAGGTGGGGATGGGAATGTTTTAAAGCAACATGTATGCTTGACCCTCGCTCCTGCACCTGACTTAGGTTGTGATTTTTATACAGAATACAATATCAAGCTGTCAAAAAGATTCTCCTTCAAATGGAAGCCCTGGTAGATCTATTGCTCTTCCTGCTGGAGCATCATGGTATGTCTTTTTGTGTTGTTCTCATACCCTTCTGTTGTGTTAATTTGTGATGCTTAAAATCCGATCATTCTGCTAGGGGAACTCGTGCTTTAAACCAGCCACAATCAGCCTGTTTATCATACTCAAATGGACCTTCTAAGCAGAAATCTGATACAATTAGCTGCGCACCACCATTTTTATCTGCAGTAACGAACATAAATCGGTCTTGTACATTACATGATGATGTTGTAAAGAAACCATCTGAGGAGATCCATGCTATGCATATGAAGGGTAAATCTGATTTGTTAAAGCCCTTGAGACATAATGGTGGTTTAGATAGTCGAACTACTGCACTAGAGAAGCCTACTTCACCTGAAGGAGTTCCTGCCTCTAAATCATTGAGCAGGCGGATATCTTGTCCCCCGACGTCCATATATAATGACCAGGGCACTAATATACCATCAACTGTTACAAGCTCCATCTTTGGCCACTCTGAGAAGTCTTTTATTACATCCAATGTGAAAGTAGGGAGTATTTTGTCTACTGATGAGAAGATACAGAGCTTATGCTCTAATGTTTCATCATTGACCTTAGATAGGATTACCTCAAGTGGACATTCCAGTGTTATTAGACCTAGCAGTTCAGCCTCCGACCATGGATCAAGCAGCTCTTCCAGTAGTCATGGGTTACAACAGTGTTATACTGAGAACTATCGGGAACATTTAAATTCAGCAACCGCTGGGAGATCTGTGACATCCCCCAATAGTGTGTCTGTTTCAAAAGAGAAGTACGATTGGGGAACTGATACACAAACTCGAGCAGTGGTGAATACAAGTTCTGAAGTTGAAGAGGATGTATTGTCTTTTGATAATCAAAGAGTCAAGGATACAGAAGTTATTAGCCGGCCAAATTATATGCCTAATTCACCAATTTCATTTCATTTATCGAATCATTCTTGGCCCCATTCTTTTCAATACGGTGATTCTTTTGGCCTTGTTAATTTGAATGCTGATACAGCCTTTGTAGATAATAAAGTCAGTGACAGTTTACAATTTCATGGATCCGGTGTTTCGTCTTTATCTAATGGGTACCCTGAGAAGTACATAAGTAGTAGTATTGGTTCTGGTATTACAACAGAAGGCTATGTTCTGCCTTCAAATCAAGGGGAAGTGAAACAGATGGGAAGATTCCTTGGTAATGATGAGGACATTGTTTCCAAAGGTGAAACAGGAAAGAACAGCATAATTTCAAACATGTTGTCGCTAGATTTTGATACATGGGACGAGTCTCTAAGATCGCCTCAGAACTTGGCTAAATTGTTGGGTGACACTGACAAGCAGCAGTCTAGTCCTCTCAAATTTTCTAGTCCAGGGAAGGCTTTGAATAACAATCAGTCCAGATTCTCATTTGCAAGACATGAAGATTCTAAATATCATCCTTTTGATATTGAGTCCTCATGTGGTGTTTTTGGTCAAATGCCACAGAACCAGCTTTCAAGCCAAGATTTTGCTGAAAGCAGGGATCTCTATCTGAATAAGTTTGGAAGTTCTAATGGGTTACCTCCAGGTAACTTTGATGCATACAACAATTTTTCAGGCAGCCCTTCAGTTTTCTCTTCTAATAAGCTCTCTGGTGAGTTTCTACAAAATTACTCTGCCCCTATCATAGGTCAATGCTCCTACAGAACTTAAGGTTTTACTTTTGGTGTCAGAATGTTAAAGTGTCATCTGTTTTCTTAAAATTTTAGTAATGCCACAAGCATGCTCATAATGTGATCTTTACCATCATTAAAGATAAATTAGTTTTTCTTTTTTCTTTACTTTTTTTTCTTGTCTTTTTGTTTTTGGAATTTGTCAAAAAAATTCATTGATATAGTACATGCATATCCTTTTTTTTCAATGTTACATAGCAGTTTCAAGAGCTCGAGTGTCAGCACCACCTGGATTCTCTGTTCCCAGCAGGGCTCCCCCTCCCGGCTTTTCCTCTAATGGGAGAGTAGACCACAGTTTTGACACATCAGGTAGGTTCGCTTTTTATTATTTGGCTTGCAATCGTTAGGTGTTTCATTGCCAGAAATTGATGCCAATTTTGTTTTCCTTTTAGGATACTTGGACACTTTGTCCCTGTTAAGAAACTCTTATCAGGCTCCAGCAAGTAGTGGTATTGGTGGTGTTGGAGATATAGAAGTTATGGATCCAGCAATATTGGCAGTTGGTAAGGGTAGACTTCAGGGAGGGCTCAACAATTCAGGCTTAGATATGCAATCAAATTTTCCTCCACAGTTGGGTCTCTACGAAAATGACGCCAGAGTTCAACTATTGAGGCAGAGATCTCTTTCTCCTCATCAGAACCTAAGATATGATGTTGGGGATAGATTTTCTTCTCGTAATGGCTCTTACGGAGTTTCTTCTAGGGTAATGGATCAATCACAAGTGAACAACATATCCCCATATGCACGGTTGTATCTCCAACAGTCGAGGAATTCACATATGTCAAACGGTCCTTGGGATGGTTGGAATGAAGTCCAGGGTGGAGACAATGTTGGCATGGCTGAGTCGCTCAGAAACGAGAGATTGGGATTTAACAAGTTCTATTCTGGTTTTGAAGATTCAAGGTACAAGATGGGTGATCTATATAACAGAACATTCTGGATGTGATTGTTTTTGAAATCAACTCTTTGCTTAATTGACAATGCTAAGCGAGAGAATGAGTTTGGGGATCTTGGCCTCATGTTGGTGATGGGCAACGGTAAGCTGAGAGAATGACTTTGGCAGCCTCATGAAGTATCAAACTCCCAACAACTCAGGCCAAAAATGACCGCGCCTGCAAACAAGCAGGTAACATTGAACTATTTCAAGTTAATTATTACTGGTTGTAGGTATTTTCACAAGCATATTTTGCATGCTTCAAAAGTTCATATCTTGTGTTATTCGGCAGATAAAATGCACAGGTGAAACCAGCTCTTCTGCCATGGTTATTTCTGATATAATTTGGTTGCACCGCATGAGTGCTAGCCGTATACAGTCTTCTCATCAAACCGGCAGGATGGTCCTCTCCTGTTGCAGATAGTTATGTTGTTAATCACCCAATGCCCACCCCTGAAGTAAGATCCTGCTCTTGGAACTAAATAGATCTCAACTGTAATCCAAATTTACGTTTCTTGTTCAGATATCAATGGTGTGTAAACTGTAAAAGAGTTATATTTTGTTTCAGATATGGATTTACAGTGGTCTGTCAGCTGCTCCCCCCCCCAAAAGAAATGAATACAGGAGTCAGATTCATTTCTCTCTCTCTCTCTTAGTTTTCCCTTTTGTTTCAACCCATATTTGTACTAATTGCAAAGAAACAACAATTTGAACAATAGTCATTCTTTTCCATTTCTATCTTAGCACTTTGTAGTATTTGTTTTTAAGAAGAAAAAAATATATAGAGGTTCTATAATTATTTAAACTTCTCTTGAACAATTTTTTCTCATACCAACTTAGATTGTTATTTTTTAATATATAATTACTCAATATGCTAATTTAATTCAACTTAGAACTTTTATAGGATTTTTGACAATTTTGTTTCCTCTGTTTACATTTTATATTTTTTAAGGAAAAAAGAACACTTGTATTTATGTTTTCTTAATGAAATTTTTTTAGTGCACAAACTTAAATTTTAATCATAATTATTTTCAAAAAAAACAAATAAATTTTAATCATAAACTATAAACTTTAAAATTTTATCCATAAATCTTAAAATCAAAATTTAAAAAATTTAAATCCCAAACAATAGAAATAATATTAAAAAAAGTTTTCAATCATATATATCAAATAATAATTCATATTTAATACCGGCATTTTATTTGTTTTACATATCTTGTTGAGGAAGTAAATGAGTCCTCTATATAAGTCCTCGCACTCTCTTCACTTGTCAAACTTCCATCCATCCTCGTCCTAATAGCGGGAGCCATCTCTCACCAACCCATCTTCTTATTTTGAATAAGACAACACTCTTTACAATTCATCATTTGTTTTTTGCAATAACCAAACCGAAAGCGTACTTCTAATCCACCTCTTTTGCTTGTCTGTGTTTTCCAATAACTAACTTACTACCAAAGATGAACCAACAGAAATTTCCACCCAAAAGAGGCCAAATCAAGATCAAAATTATCAAAGGCTTCTTCAAATCTGCTGCGAAAGTTGTGTGGGTGAAGAAGAAGAGAGAGGAGAGAAAACAGAGGCGGCGTTAGTTGGAGCTCAACACCACCACCAATATCAACTCCCAAAAAATTACATGGATCATTCGATTCACTGAGTTGGTTCTTCAGTATTAAACGTCGTTGTTTCGTTCAAGCTGATCATTAGAAGTCGTTTTATTTCATTTTTCATTGCATATGGATAGGCACAAATTTGTTTTTCGATACTTAATGCAGACCCTGTGTTAATGTTTGTGGTGGCTAAGCTAGTGAAAGTGTTGAGACGTGAAGACGTAGCATATCAACGTGTCTCTTTGTGTATTATAAATAAAATTGCAAATTTTTGTTTAACTTTTTCTATTTTTAAAATGTTTTCATAATTCAGTCGGTCATTGCTGATTTTTATGCAAAGAAAGCAATAATTTGAACCTCAATTTTGTGTCTTTCATTTACAAAAATACTTTTATTTTTCCTTCTTAGTTCAAGCAATGAATCTAAATATATTGCTTTTCTTAGCCTATGTGCACTTCACCAATATTCTCTGGTTGCATCCACTCCTTCCAGCAAAAATTATAAATTAATATTTTATGTATTATTAATATGTAATTCTACACATTATTATTGAATATCTTACATTTGATGCATAGGATATTAATTTATTTTTTTACTATAAAGACGGAAGGATGAAACGCGCTTTCGTACCAATGGTTGGCAATGGCTGAAAGATATGTTGTCTCATAGAGACAGAGTCACAGTCATGGCTATTGCTACTTGAAAACAACCTTCAAAACTAAGACACCAACCACCCGTAATTCATTTTGGTAAAGTACACAAGTGGTCCCTTGATTATAGGATATTACTTTATTGAATTCTCGACTATTAAATATTACAAAATGGTATCCCGACTATAGGAATTTGCTTTGTTGAGTCCTTCGACTATTAGAAGTTACAAAGTTCTCATCCGACTATTCATTTTGTTCCAAACTCGTCATTTTTCGTTAAAAAATTAATGGCAATATGAGTTGGACATTAACCGGCTGACTGATATATGATAATCTTAAACGACTATCATATCTTAGTCAGCATGATAACATCTAAATCAGACTTCCGTTAGTTTTTTTAACGGAAAATGACTAGTTTGGAACATAATGAATAGTCGGGTAACATTTTTGTAACTTTTAATAGTCGATGAACTCAACAAAGCAACTTCCTATAGTCTGGATACTATTTTATAACTTTTAATAGTTGAGGGACTCAACAAAGTAATATCTTATAGTCTGGGGACCATTTGTATACTTTACCCTATTTTTTACTTAATAATTCATATATTTTCATATTCATTATGCGTTTAGTAAGTATTACTAAATCTAAAAGCTTGTTGTCACTTCCAAGTTGGCTCATGATAATAAAGAGAGATAAAGTAAAAAAGTTTTCTACTTTGTAAACTCGAATAAATTTGGAAATCATCTAAATGAAGATAAATTGCATCTAAACCCTAAGAATATATATAATATCTATTAAAAATAAATACTAAATTTATTTAATTTCGATCATTTTCATTAATATAATATCTTTAGTTACTTATTTAGATACTAATTGTTTAAAATTTATCAAATCGTTATTAAAATTCAATATTTCTATTTGATAATATTATGAAAAAAATCAAAATATAGACAAGAGGCTGAAATCAACTAAAGCGTGACCAATTCTTGTCCTACTAGAATGTTTTGCCTTCATTTTTTGTAATAGTTATCTCTCTGTTTTCCCCTAATTTTACGCATTATTCTTTGAGTTTGAAATTTGAATATTGAATAATTCATCAACTAATTAGTAGTCAACTAATGATTATTATTATTATTATTATTATTAAGTTAAGGTGATTATAGAGTAATATTTGTTCTAAATACTCTTAATTATTTGATGATCGAACTATTGACATCTATGAACAACAACGATTTCTTTTAACTATAATTTTTGGATGATATTTTATTTTGCATTGTTATTTTTATACCTTACAAAATCAAAAGAATTTAGAAAGAAGATTAATTTACATACATTGTTTTAATTTTCACAAATGGAATTAAAAGATGGCATCTAATATTTCAAAATATATGATAAATACTCGATTCTATTTATATATATAATCTATCAAACTGTCCCCACGCGCTCTCGTGTTTCAGTTTGGACTTGGTGACCAGTCATAAATAAGTTATATATTTGGTATTTTTTAAGAAAAGACAGAGAAAGCCGCGTACTTTTGTTAGAATTTAGGGTCTGAAGTATGAAGCAAGTTGACTATGCAATGTTGGAGAAACGAGATTTTTATTAGATTTTTCTGTATGCTCTTTCCTTTTTGTTTCAATTAAAAATGAACTTTTATTCATATTTAAAAACTGGGTCCCCATACACATAATTCTTTGAAAATTAGAATAGCTCGAGAGGAAGTAGCTCTTAACGAAAATATACATACAAGTGATTTTTTTCAAAATAAATAAATGTATTTTAACTTATCCTATAAAACTAAAAAGAAAATCATTTTGATCAAATAACAAATCGGAGTGGTTAATTCAAATATATAGAACAAGGAATTAGTGAAGGGGATGGGGCATTGAGAGAGCAGGTGGGATTAATGTTGTACAAAAACAAAAACAGCAAGGCCTTCCAATTTCATTTTCACATATTTGGATTCCTGGTTGGTTTTGCTCCACATCTATCTACCCGGTCCAATAAAATGGGCTTAACCGATAATATGAAAGATTTAGTTTTAAGTAATGTATCCCATCAATGATCCAGAAACAACCTCAAACCGTTAATATTACATTAATGGTAAATTAATCGTACACAACACCTCCCATAATTTATTTCTTCGACACTTATATGAATAAGAAAGACCACAAATTTGATCAACATATTGCACAAACTGATATAATTAAATCACTTCATTTCTTAACAAAATAAATTAAGTGTTTCTTTAGTCAAATAACACAACAATCGCGAAATTAAATTTTTATATTTTTATGTCAACCGCAAGTCACTTTCAAAAGATACTCTGAGATGAAATCAAAATTACTCCAAATCAATAAGAATATCAGAATATAAATATATAAACTATCAATATCTACGTGTCATGTTCTTAATATAAAAAATATAGTTGTGTGGAATTAAAATTAAGATGACATGGTATTGGATTGTTTGTAGTCTATAACAAGCTTAATTTTGAGTTCCTAGTTTCAGCTGTGTCTTGGAGTTAGAAATAGAACAAAGATCAAACACTGAAGGGATTAAATTGTTCCACGTAAAAAATGTAATAAATATTTAAATTTAAAATTTTTAAACTAATTTCTTATTTAATTAATATTTAAATTAAAAATAAATATTATTAGTACAAATAATTTGAGAGGGGGTTTTCCCTTGAATAGAGTCGTCCCTGGCTGGAGCTCACCTTCACCGACACGAACCAACTATCCATGGAGTACAGTTTTATTACGGAAGAGAGTAATAATAATAAAGAAAAGGGGGGGGGGGGGGTCAAAACTGATAGGCCTACCATAATGTTGGTCCATAATCATTCATGAAAGGGGACACCACCTACCAAATCCCAAACTATTCCTCCCCATCTTTTACCTGTTTCTTACGCACCTGGCCGCCCCCATCATTAAAATATTGAGTCCGCAGCCTTCTTAGCCGAGGACCAGATGTTTCATCCCATTTCACCTTTTGCAATTTAATATGTAACAGTAATGCCTGTCTTAATGAAGTTTGAGATTTAATCCTCTCGAGTAACAGCGTAGAGGGCTTATTTTATTTAATACTTGAAATGGTAGATCAACAACCATCGTATTTTCTTGCGCAACCTTCTTTTCTTTCCTTCACTTGCAAATGAAATTAAACCCACTGACAATGTCTTAACGACGCCCCTTCTTCTACACTATTTTGAAGATGCAAACAACCATATTTTAATTATATCTTATCTAAAACTATATTAATTTTTTATTTTGTTCTTGAATTCAACTATTCAAGTATAAAATGAAAATGATTGCCCGAGACTTAATTGCTAACCAATCAAATCAATTCTAGAATTTTATGATTAAATTTAAATAAAATGATTACTTCTATTACTATAGGACAAATAGTTTATTCATTAAATTGAGAAGACATTCACATGTTCGTCGTTATATTATGTTCACAAAAACAATCCAATATCTCTAATTTAATTGCTAATATCTTACTTCTAAACCGACCATGTATTTGTCTCAATCCATCAGGCATCTCTTCATCAACTTTTAGGTTTAATAAAATTACTGAATGTGAAATTAATTAAATATATCCTAGTTTTTTTTAGCAGGTGTAATTCCCACTTTAATGGTGTCAGTTTATGCGCGGAAGCTTGCTGTGTGAGAAATTAAATTATAAAAATATGGAGTAAATGAAGAGGAAAAGGAAAGTTCGTGGAGGTTTAACTTAACCAAACTCCAATGCGTTAACCGGCACTCAAAGTTTTAAATTCCGACGGTGATCGGCTGCATTTAATCCTAGTTAAAATTGTAAACACGCTCATTGGCCTTGATCTAATCAAGACGGTTGACCCTTGTAATTGGTGACCCCTTTTATTTTATTTTCGGAACGCGTGGATCACCGTTCAGCTGTAATTTAAAAACGTTTCCATTATAATTTTGAGCGTTAATAAACGCGTGTGTCAGTCGGTCCCACAATCCATGTGGCTCCCACTGAAATGTTTGACCTACCATTTTTTTTCGAAAATCGGACGCTGATAAAAGGCTGCCTGTGATCAATACGTCACCCAACGGCGAACCACAAATTAAGAAAACAAAATAAAAGAAGCCGGGAAATAAAGTTTGTTCTCCCACCATATAAAAGGACAAAGATCTGTTGCGATCTCCTGCTCGCTCTCGGATCACTGTAGGACAATCAAATTGTGCCACGTAAGCAAAACGGCGAGTTTTTTAAAAACAGGAAACCGACAAAAACTAGTGCACGGTTCCTTGCGCGGGATTTTACCAAAAACACCCTATTATTCGTGACGTGGCGCACTCAGCGTCTGAGTTTAAGCATTAACGAGTTCCCCTGAGTCGCTTTTCTCATGAATACTACCTAATAGGAGTGTTTATTAAGTCTATAAAACATTGATAAATTTAGTAACACCAAAATAATTTCTTTTATATTTTCAATTTCTGTGCTTTCTCTTTTATTTCCCTGCTTGTCTCTTAATTTTCTTGGGGTTGGGAAAAATTTTCTGTGCAGCTGAGAAACTGAAGAAAAAGGGAGAGATTATCAGGAGGGCGAAAAATTCTTGTTTTTGAAATTTCATTAATATGGGTTTTTCTTGTTGGCCTGGGAGCTCAAGCAAAAGATCAGAGGAGCGGACAAGCAAGAACATCAGCAGGAAGAACAAAAAGAATGATATCAGTAGCAACAAAAGTAAACCCCATGTTCAAACACAAGCCAGTTCGGGTATTGAAATTTATTGTCAAATTCTATGATTTTCTTTATTGCTTGCGTGGAAAAGAATTGCATTGTGTTTGATCATGGTTGATTCTATGTAAAATTTTATTTTCCGTTGCTTTGTTCTAGTGGATAAAATGATTTTAGAATAAAAAACGGATTCCTTCTATTGATTTTCAAACTAATAACTTTGGGGTTTTAGTTTTGATCATTGCAAAATGGGGGTTTTAAGTTCTTACTCATCCAGTTGATATGTTAATATTCGAGTAAATGCTTTTGTGAAATCGTATACAGTATTTACTCAAACATGTAATGTATGTGTAATGATGATAATTTTAATTTTGTTCTAGTGAAAGATCTGTTCTATAATTCGAAAATCCGTACAGGTTGTTTCCATTTGTCCTTCTTTGCTCTGTTTTTTTTTTTTTGCTTTTAAAAATGATGATTGTGGTGGCCAATCTTTAACTCTCTTCGGGTTTTCCTTTTCATGGGACCTTATCTTATGTCTTTTTCATTTGCTTGTGTTTTTTTTTTTGGTCCATTTGTTAAAAGATGAGTCGAAAGTCAGTGCATATGAGTCTGTAAGAAAGGAAGAGGTAGCTAAGGATGACCAGTTATCCGTAGATGTAAAGAAACTTAATTTGGATGATGAGATGTCCAAGGATGGTAAAGCTAGTAAACGGGCACAGACATTTACATTCGATGAACTCACAGCCGCAACAGGCAACTTCCAGTCGGATTGTTTCTTGGGTTCAGGAGGATTTGGAAAAGTTTACAAGGGATTCTTGGAGAAAACCAACCAAGTTAGTAAAGTTTAATATCATTTTGTTGTCCTTGTTGCTAAAAGATTACGAATATTGTCTTGTCCATGCTTTGTTAATTGTCTGGCGTTACGCATTGTGTTCATTGATGAACTCGGTGGTAACTTTCCTGGTTTTTTTTCCATGATGTAGGCTGTTGCTATCAAACAACTAGATCGTAATGGTCTTCAGGGCATAAAGGAATTCGTTGTTGAAGTATCGATATTAAGCATGATGGAGCATCCGAATCTTGTTCAACTGATTGGGTTTTGTACCGAGGGTGATCAAAGACTACTGGTTTACGAGTACATGCCATTAGGGTCATTGGAAAATCATTTATATGGTAAGAAAGTCTTCCTCCTGTTTACCTGCTGATTCCGTTTTCGTTCCTCTTCTGTCTTTGATCAATGACTTATCTTCTGATTATGGTACAGACCTTCCACCTGGCCAAAAACCACTTGATTGGAACACTAGGATGAAAATAGCAGCTGGTGCAGCAAAGGGCTTAGAGTATTTGCATGTAAAATTGGATCCGCCAATCATATACCGGGACCTTAAATGCTCCAATATTTTGCTCGGTGAAGGATATCATCCGAAGCTATCCGATTTTGGTTTGGCCAAAGTTGGTCCCAGTGGCGATAAGACTCATGTTTCTACTAGGGTTATGGGCACATATGGCTATTGTGCACCGGATTATGCCATGACCGGACAGCTGACATTTAAATCGGATATTTACAGCTTTGGGGTTGTCCTCTTGGAACTAATTACCGGCAGGAAAGCAATTGACAATACAAGAGAACGTGGTGAACAAAATCTCGTTGCATGGGTAAGAAAGCTTATTCCACATTACTTGAAGGTGTCTGTTATCATATCAAGATTGTCGATTTAATATGTATCTGTGATGAACGTGGTTTCGTTTGGTTATCTTCATTTAATGTGTATTTGTAGCTGATATTGCTATGTCAAGTAACTGGTAAAAGAAAAGTGGTAATTACGGAAGTGTTCGCTTCTATCAGTTTTACAGATATCGGTTTATTTGCTTGCAGGCGCGTCCCATGTTCAGAGACAGAAAGAACTTTTCACGAATGGTTGACCCTCTACTGCAAGGTCAATATCCTGTCCGAGGTCTCTACCAAGCGCTTGCCATTGCTGCAATGTGTGTTCAGGAGGAGCCTAATATGCGACCTGCTGTATCCGATGTGGTTATGGCTCTGAATTACCTTGCCTCCCAAAAATATGACTCGAGCAGTCCTGTCCACAGCTCCCGAAAGAGCATGCCATCATCGGCAATGAATATGGATGATGATGAAAAACCAGTTTCAGAATATGAACTTGATAGACGCTGAGCTCGGAGGACAAAAAACGAAAACTAAAAATAGCTAATAAAGGTTACTGCGATGTTAATATGGTGGCTAGTTATCGATTTTTGGATCAAAAAAGATAACCGGCATACTTCCAACCCGTAAAATCATCACATACAGATATTTTTTCCCTTCTTTATCTCCCCTTTGCTGGCGTACATGTGAGTTGGGGGTTCTTGTATGTAAGATGCTTCATTGTAGGAACATTTTTCACATGATAATAGATTTAGCCATCTTAATATCTTATAACATTAAGCAAAAAATGTGATTACCTGCAAATAAAAAAATTCTTACATCGGCTAGCCGAAACCATCATTACTTACTGGTCCAGGAATCGACAATTTCCTAATCATGGCGCTCAAGTTTCTGCACCAAAACTCGTTCTTGACTCGAGTTTTCAACTCACAAAAGAAACAGAAAATTTTCTTGGGGTTGGAAAATTTTTCTGTGCAGACGAGAATGTGAAAGGAAAAGGGAGAGGTTATTAGGAGGGAAAAGAATAAACCATTTTTAGAAATTTAACTATTGAGTACGAGTTGGTTTTGTTGGCATGGGAGTTGAAGCAAAAGATCAAAGAAGAACGATATCAGTAGCGCCAGTTCGGGTACTGAATTTTATAGTCAAATTCTATGTTTTTCTTTCTTTCTTTTTTGAGCGAAAAGGAATTGAATTGTTGCATAGGTAAGACCACATTACTTCTGTTATTATGTCGGGATTGTCCCATGTTGGAAGACACAGAAAACCTCTTTCACCAGTGGTTGACCCTCTACTGAAAGGTCAATATCCTGCCATTGCGGCCGCTTGTGTCTGAATTACATAGCCTCCCACAAGAGCAATCCAGTCCACAGCTCCCGACCATCATCTTCAACGAATATGATTTATGGTGACGAAGCAGTTATTCAACATTGGCTTCAAATGTTGCGATTGTTGAACCCCCCCCCCCCAAAAAAAAAGGAAAAAAGTAGCTACTGAACGTTGCTGCAATGCTAATACGGTGACTAGTTGTAGATTTTTTTTGGATCGAACAATATAACCGCCATACTTGTGAGATACGTTTTACACATGTTGAATGGACTATTCATTGTTTTTAAACAATGATCACATGCCTATTATTCACGAAAATGTTAGAAAATGATTATCATGTTTCAGTCAACATATTAATGTCAAACTTAGACGTCCGTTATTTTTTTAACAGAAAATGACAAGTTCGGAACCTAATAAATAATCGAGTGATAATTTTGTAACTTTTAATAGTCGATGGACTCAACAAAGCAATTCCATGGATAATTTTGTAACTTTTAATAGTTAAAGAACTCAACAAAATAATATTTTATAGTTAGTGGACCATTTGTGTATTTTACCCTAAAATAAAAAACCAAAAACACTTATAGGTCAAAAATCAAGTTCAATCTAAACCCATCAATAACAATAAGATATCTACAGATCAACGGTTAATAATCCGACACCTAAATTGACAAGAGTACTTTAGCACACGCAAACAATACTTCCCCCCGCTTCCATTAAGCTATAATCACCCAAAAGGCAAACCAATGAAATTAAGAAAAGGGTTAAGTAATTCAAATACCACAAACCTTTAAGTATTGACTCGTTTATACCACTAACATTTTAATTTTGTCAATTTTAGCACTAATATTTACTTTTAAGTCCAATTATACCACTCCGCCGTTAATGATTTAAAGGCACGATGACTTGGCAGGGCATGTTGTGACGTCACTAAACATGGATGCCTCATCTAAACGACGTCATTTTGATGTTTCTGTTTTAATACTCAAAAGACCCAAAATGATATTGTTTTACTTGAACCATAAATTTCCTAGGTACTAAACTCGAAAATTTTCCATTATTTTCTTCTTCGTCCTCCTCATCTTCATCTGCATCTCATTTTCCATAGTTTTCTTAACAATCAAC
>NW_024062197.1:0-48238 GCF_006381635.1 Hibiscus syriacus
ATTCTTTGGAGTCAACCTACGGTGCCCTGTGAGTTATAGAGTTTTATAAAATGCTAGCAATTTCTTGCCTATGTTTTAGCAGATGTGCACAATTTATGCTAGAAATATTACATGTAATTTGATTGGGCATCATTTTTTAAGTATTTAATTAATTTATCTTGTGAAACATGTCTAGGATGGATGGTTATTGTGCCTTGCAAAATTCGTGGTTCTAGTTCTTGATGCATCACTTGTGAATCATAGTTTCTATAAAATGTCAAATATTGAGGCTTCTAGCTTTGTTGTGTGTATTTGGTTTGTAGTATTAATGTTGGTTGAGGGTATCATGCATGGTCAATAAGATGTATTTATATATATATATATATAGTACTACATTCTATATTGATGTGCTTATACATGGTCATTAATGAGTAAAAGTTGGACAAAGGTCAAATTGTGACATCTCTGATTTAACATGTTGAACTGGTTGTTCAATTAAAAATAAATTTTATATTAAATGTATGGTTTTGATATTGAATAAATATCAAGTTAGTAGTTGATAAAATTTTGTATTTGGCTTAATATGTGATTAGTTACAAATCCAAATCTCGTCACTTACAAAAAAAGAAAATAGTAGTAATAATAATAAAATTTAAAAAAACAATTTCTTTTACTGGTTTTATAAATTTATTTGTATTTTTTTCTTTTGCAAGTGGAAATGGTTAACTACTTCGTTTATATATGTACCAACCTAGATGCCCTGGTTCTTGGTTGAACTGGTCCAATCAATCTGTTAATTTTTTTTTGAACACTGCTTTTGCTCATTTCTTGTGATTTTGCTTTAAATCTCATCTATCCGTAGAACCTGCAATCCATTCCAAGTCATTTGAAGAAGTGATGATTCTCCCGCCTCTCCTGCCCTACAAATGTTCAGTGCAAATGGATTTGAATGGACTACTTCACTGTGTACTCCTTTTGCAGCTGCTCTAGTTTGTGATATTCATTTTTATGTGCTTATCTTGTGACAGATGAGTGGCTCTAGAATGAAGGTGGCTGGAAGGTTTAAACCCTGTGTTCACATGGGTTGTTTTGATCTTGAAGTTTTTGTGGAGCTTAACCAACGTTCTAGGAAGGCAAGCAACAATATTAACATGTTTGTTATCATTTGTAATTCTTTCAGGCTTTTTTGTATGATTTCAGTGGCAGTGCCCAATTTGCCTGAGGAACTACTCATTGGAAAATGTTATAATTGATCCTTACTTTAATCGCATCACATCCAACGTGTGTACCCTCCTGTTCTATATTTATCTTCATGATGTCAATGTGTGGGATAACAAATGATCAAACTGCCCTCCAGATGAGAAATGGTGGAGAAGATATTACTGAGATTGAGATCAAGCCTGATGGTTCTTGGCGTGCAAAGGCTAAAAGTGAAAATGAGCTTAGAGAACTTGGTGATCTTGCACGGTGGCATTCTCCTGATGGTACCCTATGTGAATCTAGCAGTTTGGAGGATAAGCCGAAAGCTGAAACTTTGAAACAGATCAAACTTGAAGGTAGTTTGGAAGGGCATACAGGTTTGAAACTTGGAATACGGAAGAATCGCAATGGGTACTGGCATGTTAGCAAGCCTGAAGACGTAAACACCTCATCTGCTAGTAGATTACATGAAAGGTTTGAACATCATGACCAGAATCTTATCCCGATGAGTAGCAGTTCTACAGGAAGTGGTAAGGATGGTGAGGATCCTGGTGTAAATCAGGATGCTGGTGGAACTTATGACTTTACAAGCAATGGAATTGAACTTGATTCTGTGCCTCTGAACTGATTCAGGATATGAATTTGCTAACCGAAATCAATCTGCACCAGCAGAAAATGCAGATGTTATTGTTCTTAGTGATTCAGATGAAGAGAATGAAATATTAATATCTCCTCCAAATACCTATAAGGAGAATCAAAATGACGCCGGTGGACTTAGTTTTCCAGTTGCCCCTCCTGAAATTTCTCAACCATATTCAGAAGATCCATCTCTCGGGCCTGCTGGTAATCTGGGGCTTTTTACTCCCAATGATGAGTTTGCCATGCCTCTTTGGTCATTACCTCCGGGAAATCAAGATGGCTCAGGATTTCAACTATTTAGTACGGAAATGGATGTCTCAGATGACAAGATAGCATTTGAGCTATCTCAAGAAACAGAGAAATGAACAAAATGAGAGATAGAACTCTCTGCAATTTCATTAATGAATCATCTGATCTCTCTTGAGCTAGAGAGTATGTATTTATACAAGAGGAATAAAACTGATTCATAACAAACTAACAGCTTGTAACTAAACAATAACAGAAAATCACATCCATGCATTCATATGCATGTGATCATAACACTATCATTCATCATACACTATATATCTTCAGCCTTTACTTCAGTCTTTACTTCAATATTCCCCCTGTAGCCTCAACCTTGTAAGTCTCTAGACAGCTGAGTGACCAAGAGTTTGTGTCTATGTTTGAGAAAAGAAGGTGATGAGAGTGGTTTTGTGAAAACATCTGCAACCTGCTCATAAGTAGGAACCTCATTGACTTGCAATCGGCCAGCAGCAACCATTTCTCGTACAAAAAATAAATCAAGCTCAACATGCTTGAATTTTGAATGCTGAACGGGATTGGCACAAACCGCAACCGTGCTGGAATTGTCACACCACAAGGTAGCCTTGTCATGTGGAACAACAAACAACTCCTGTAATAATGATTCAATCCAAATGATATCTGCAGCTGCAGAAGCCACACTCCTGTATTCGGCTTCAGCTGTGGATCGAGCAACCACCTGTTGCTTGCGTGAACTCCAGGAAACAAGATTTCCACCAAAATAGACACAGTAGCCAGAGGTGGAACGCCTATCATCAGGGTCAGATCCCCAGTCTGCATCTGCAAAACCAGTCAGGGACATTCGCGAAGACGCAGTAAACCGCAAACCAAAATCAGTTGTTCCTTGAAGATATCGTAGAATCCTCTTAACAGCCTGAAAATGACTGTTGCGCGGTGTTTGCATGAACTGACAGACCTTATGTACAGCAAACGCAATGTCTGGCCTAGTAACCACAATATACTGAAGAGCCCCAACAATGCTCCTGTATTGAGTCGTATCTTCAACAGGTTCCCCAGCATCAGCTGACAACTTACAATTAGAAACCATTGGAGTAGGAAGACTCTTTGCCTCATCAAAACAGTGCTTATGCAACAACTCATGAATGTATTTTTGTTGAGTCAGGACAACACCATCAACATCATGACACACCTCTATACCAAGAAAGAAATTAAGAGAACCAAGGTCCTTCAACGCAAAACGAGTGTTCAGTTTTCCAATAACACACTGAACCTCACTGGCATCACTCCCTGTCAAGATAATATCATCTACATATACAAGCATGTAGACAACACTATTTTCTGATTTTCTAACAAACAAAGAAGAATCAGATTTAGATAAACTGAATCTCTCAGAGACCAGGTACTCTCGAAGGCTCTCAAACCAGGCCCGAGGAGCTTGCTTCAAGCCATAGATTGCTTTATGCAGTCTACAAACTAAACCACCACCAACTTGAACAAATCCAGGAGGTTGAGTCATGTAAACCTCTTCCATCAATGCCCCGTTTAAAAAGGCATTATTAATATCCACTTGACGCAGCAACCAACCTCTTGTCAAAGCAAGAGTAAGGATCACTCGGACCGTTACATGTTTCACAATCGGACTAAACACCTCATGGTAATCAATTTCTGGTTGTTGGAGAAACCCTTTGGCAACAAGACGAGCCTTGTACCGAGACACTGAGCCATCAGCATTACGTTTCACCTTAAAAATCCATTTGCAGTTGACAGGTACACGGTCTTTGGAGAGGAACCAGAGACCATGTGTTGTTCGCAATCAAAGCATCAAACTCTTCCTGTGCAGCTTTCTTCCAATGAGGAATCTTCATAGCTTCTCTAATGGACCGAGGCTCTTCATCAAGACATTCAACATGCAGAACACGAGGTTTTCTAATGCCATCTTTAGCCCTGGTAACCATGGAATGTGTGTTCTGAGGAATACGAGATAATGAAGGATAAACAATATTTTCGGGTACTGGAGAACCATGTGCAGGCGAGACTTGTCCATCAGTCTCGTGAGCTAGTGAATCACATGTAGGCAAAACAAACTGTCCATCAACTAGGGAATCACGTGGAGACAACATGGGACCAGCAACACATGATATGTTTTCACTTAGTGGAGGTGCACGCATTGTTGGGGCATTTGCACATATTCTTGAATCTAGTGAAGAAGGCATGGGACCACGTGAGCTTGAAGCAAGTGTTGAACTCGGTGGAGCATCACGCGTCAATGGCATAACATGTGGGCCATTTTCAAACAAAATATCATGCGTTGATGATGGAGCACCACACCTATCAATTGCACGTGAAATGTTTTCACGTAATGGAGCTTGCATTGAAGATAACGGCTCAACACTTGGGCCATTAGAAACCAAAGAATCAAGTGAATGTGGAGAGCACATGGGACCTTCACGTGTAATCCCAATACTTTGACCACTTGTTGGAGCAGCTCCTATTCCCATATGCGCATGAGATGGTGGCATGATCCCAACTCCTTGAATATCGGCAATAATTGAAGACAACGGCGCAGAATGTGGACCATTTTCAATTAAATAATTATGTGTGGAATGAATTGAAGGCGCACACGTAGGGTTATTTGCACGCATTGGTGAAGCACTTGTCGTTGGAGCACTCGTTGATGGGGCATTTGTTGGAGCACGAGATGGAACATGCGTGGTCACAAGAGGAATATCGCCTATGGAGAATGGAGCATGTGTTGGAGCACGTGTTGATGGACCTGGCATTGTCTGTACAGGAGAGACAAGAGGAATATTAGTTATGGAGAATGGGGTACTAGTTGATGGAGCACTAGTTGATGGAGCAGGTGCAAGTGGAGCATGCGCTGGTGGAGCATGTGATGTCTGTGCAGGGGAGACAAGAGGAATAACACCCGTGGAGACACCATTATTTGAAGCAACACCTGAAAAATTACATATTTCATAAGGAAAAACATTTTCATCAAATACAACGTGCCTCGAAATCGTTACTCTGCTAGAATCATCAAGACACTTGTATCCCTTATGAGAAGTGCTATATCCTAGAAACACGCACTTCTTTGACCTGAAATCCAGCTTATGACGATTAAACAACCGCAAGCAAGGATAACAAGCACAACCAAACACCCTGAGAAAAGAATAATCTGGCAAGACATGATGCAGAGCTTCAAAGGGAGACTTGCCATGCAAAACAGGTGTGGGCAATCTATTATAAGATAAACAGCAGAAGCAAAAGCATAGCTCCAAAATTTCTGAGGTAAAGAAGCCTGAGCTAACTTTGCCAATCCTGTTTCCACAATGTGCCTATGCTTCCTCTCAGCCTTACCATTCTGCTCCGAGGTGCCAGGGCACGAGAGACGGTGTTGCACTCCATTTGCAGAGAACCATTTTCGAAGTGGTTGATACTCCCCACCACCATCAGTCTGGAGAGCTTTAATTTTGTATCCAAACTGCACTTCAACCAATTTCACAAAGTCAAGAAAACACTGAACCACTTCATATTTACGTTTCAAGAGGTACATCCAGGTATAATGGCTACAAACATCAACAAAAGAAACATAATAAAGAAAGCCGTCAGTGGAGCATACAGGAGCTGGTCCCCAGACATCAGAGACAACAAGTTGAAAAGGCTCATTATATTCTGTCAAAGATTTACAGAAGGGTAACTTATGCGATTTCCCTTGCATACAAGCAGAACACACATTTACTGCTCCTGTTTTATTGAAAACAATACTACACAACTTCAAAACACGTTGAACAACATCAATGGATGGATGACCAAGACGCTGATGCCACAACTTCAAAGACACAGGTGACTTCGAGACGTTATTCACCACACAAGAAGGCCTCTGACCCTCACAGGGCAGCAGCTGATACAACCCGTCATCCGTGAGCCTCCCGCGAAGTAGAGTTGCTTGAGTCCGAGCATCCTTCACAAGACATTCAGAGGGATGAAACTCCATGAACACACCATTATCACGAGTGAACTGAGAAACAGATAGCAATTTTTTCTTTATGTTAGGTACATGCAACATATTCTGCAAAATCAAAGGTTTCTTACTAGAACTCAAAAAACCTTGGCCTACAAGCGTGATTGAAATTCCCTCACCATTACCCATGAGCAAGGAACTACCTCCAGTATAGGTGGTACCTGATTGAAAAACAGACAAATCATTCGTTACATGGTGAGTAGCTCCGGTGTCAGGGTACCACAAAGAATCCGCAGACAATGAGGAGCTAGAGCCCGAGGGTGTTGGGACAGTAGCAATGTAGGCTGCTGAACCAGGCGTTAAAGAGGAATGCGATGCACCATGAGAGAAGCGAGAAGCATCTGGAGGAAAACCAGGAGAAGTACAAGGAAAGGAATAGTATGCAGGAGCATACGGCGAAGGAAAATAAAATGGTGTGGGAACAAAAGATGAAGGTGGAGGCACAGAGGTTAAGGTATGAGCATACGGTTGTCTACCAGATTGTACATGCTTGGTAGAATTCTCAGCAGACGATTTTGAACCATTTCCAGTTGATGAATCTGATTCAGTCACCCATGTGTACTCCCTATCAAACCTATGATAGCATTTTTGAACTACATGCCCAAAGCGACCGCACAGATGGCATTGCGGCCGATTCGAACCTTGATGACGCCCTCGGCCTCGACCTCGATAGTTATTCGTCTGACCACGAGATGTGTGATCCTGTGACGACTCAACGGTAGAATCCAGAGATCCACGAGTGTTGACTTCAGTAGCACTGCCTTCTCTAGAACGAACAACAAGGTTAGCAGAAATACCCTCGCTCAAGAACACCTTCTGTCGAGCTTCACAGTCTAACAACATCTCAGTGAGCATATCAAGAGACAATGCTTCTCGTGATGCAATTGCAATGATGGATTCAAACTCCATTGACAACCCAGCCAACAACACACTGACATGTTCTTGTTCAGTAACCACACTGCCGGCAGCATTCAACAAGTCACAAATAGACTTGACCTTAGCAAGATATTCTCTTATAGTCAGTCCAGACTTGCGTTGGGAATGAAGATTGTGTCGGAGAGAAGAGGTCTTTGCACTGGAACGAGCACCAAAAAGTCGAGCTATAGTGTTCCATATCGACAACTCTGTTGTGAGACCAGTCAAATGAGGAAGAACCTCAGTGCTTACAGTGGTTAAAATCCAAGAAGCAAGAAGCTTATCTTGTTGACGATAAGCTGCAAAACCTGGATTTTCTTCAAGTTGACCAGCAGCATTTGCAAGAAACTCATCAGGTACAATGGAACCATCAGAAATAAATTTCAACAACCCATAACCATCAATTATCAAAGCTATCTGATGCTTCCAAAGAAGATAGGTGGACTCAGTGAGTTTAACCGTGTCATTCTTTGGTATGTGCTGAACAGCAAGCACTCCTCGCGAAGCTCCCGGACTTAAAGAGGAAGTATTTGGAGACACGTCCTCAGAAGCATGGGTGGGATCAATAGTCAAGTCAACCATGATGACCACAAAAAAAAAACAAGAAATGCTTTCTTAACACAAGACTCAAGAAAAGAACAGAGAAGAATCAAGAAGACTGCAGAAACGAAAAATAACAGCGGAAGAATCACAACCACCAGGATTGGCGAATGATACCATGACAAGATAACATTTGAGCTATCTCAAGAAACAGAGAAATGAACAAAATGAGAGATAGAACTCTCTGCAATTTCATTAATGAATCATCTGATCTCTCTTGAGCTAGAGAGTATGTATTTATACAAGAGGAATAAAACTGATTCATAACAAACTAACAGCTTGGAACTAAACAATAACAGAAAATCACATCCATGCATTCATATGCATGTGATCATAACACTATCATTCATCCTACACTCTATATCTTCAGCCTTTACTTCAGTCTTTACTTCAATATCAGATACCTTTGTTGATCTGCAATGTAATTCTCTCAATTGCTCGTCGACAATGAATGGTTATAAATTGGCTCCTCCGACAACAATGGGATCTGCAACCCTAGACCCTGGTTCTTCCATTTGTTAGACTGATACAATTGTACATGATGGCTTGGTTGGCAATACCTTCTTTGGTGAAGAAAATCCCTCGCTTCAGATATTTCTTCCAACATATCCTTCAGGTGCATCAGCACAGTCTGGTTTGAGAGATGAAGCTGATGAATCAAATGGCATCCTCACTGACCACTGGATCTCACATAGGCTTGGAGGCGGTGCAACTGGCAGCAATGGGGACTCAACAGCGACTAATGGATTGAATTCAAGGCAGCAGATGCCTTCCAGAGAGCGAGCTATGGACTCTGGTTAGTTTCCTTGCCCTTTTATCGCTGCCAACAAAATATATTATCATACACTCGTACATGAGATTTACACACATCTCATAGTTCACTGCATTGGCATTTCCTACCTCCACTCTTTTCTTGTCTTATCAAGTTTCAGGCATTTCCTTCTGCAGCTTCTCTGTTGCTTGGTATGAACGACAGTAGACATGGGAAGTCAAGTAAGCAAAGAACGGAGAGCCCTTTCTCATTTCCTCGGCAAAAAAGGTCGGTTTGACCGAGATTATATCTTTCTCTAGACTCGGACACCGACTAATTGTATTTGCTTTAATTTATGGATAAATTTAGTGGTCAACCATGCCCATTTCAGTTGAAGCATGAAATTAATTTTTTTAAAAAAGAAAGCACCGCCGGGGGAGCTGTGTTAACAATATTACCGAGGTCAATGCCGAGAAGCCTTCATACCTGTAAGTGTTGAAAGCTCGGCCTATAATTCTAGGATTAGGCAAGCAGGTATTTTACCCTAGAGTTAAAAAACACAGATGAGGTGGTTTTTGGTTTTGATTGAAATTTTACAGTTGAACTCGAATTGGGATATAGGCAGTCGGGGGAAAACAACCCACTCGAGAGTGAACACAAAAGAATCCGACCCATTTGCCCTCTTTTTTATTGGTTAGCTTTGTAAATTCACTCAAATTCATAGAGAGTTTTTTCAATCAATTTTATTGCTTTTGCTGGTCCAGCATTAATTGTAGGTTCTTCATTAGCCTCAGAAGTGGAAACACTAAACATAGAAGGTAAAAGTAGAACCCTGAAACTTATTATCCGAGTTTTTTTATATATATATAAACCTGACTTTAACCCGAATTTTTAAAAAAAATTGACTTAGGTTGAAATATGTAGAGTTTGAATTTTTTTTGCCTTGGTCGAATTATGATAAGTTTGGATTATACATAATCTTCTAATGTTTTACTATTTACGTGATGTGGAAATTTCATTTGGTTTATCATAAAATAAATTTATTTTTATATCCCAAAACAATGTTCATATAGAAACGGTTTTTTATGGGACATCATAAGCAGACAAATGAGATATATGATAAATGTAAAAACACCTAATTCAATTTTGTAAGGGGACAAAAGGAGAAATTCATTAAGAGCGAAGATAAAAAAAATTGACAAGTTGACTGAATTTGGGATCAAAATTTTAATTTATTTACTCAGTTGAAAAATACATAATGAGTGCAACTCATGTATGGAAAACAAACAGGCAACTCTCTTGCTTTTGGAAGACAAATTGAACCGAATTAGTTATCCCATTTTATCATGCCAACTACCTATATATATATATATATATATATATATATATATATATATATATATATCAATTAATTGAAATGTTTTATGCATTAATATACACATTACTTACGATAGTGATGCATAAAATCATACATATTTATGAATTATCACTTAGTATATACATTACATTTATCGCATATATATTATTTTTAAATGATTCTTTGGTTTAATTTAATTTGAATTTTAAGTTCCAAAATATTTTTGTAATTCTGTCTTACATTTATTTATTTTTATTTAGAAATGTAAAAAGGGATAAAAGAGAATAAATGAGATAAAACTCAACCATCATAGCAATGGACTCTCGTATGATGAATATACAATATAAAAACAAGATTTAATAATGATAATAACATGCATGAGATCGACCTTTGATTTTATTATAACAGTGCAGGGAATGCAATAACTATGGCAGTGATCACAAACAAACCGACATTTTTTGCCACGGTGAAGCTCACGGCTTCGGATTTATCAGCTGTGGAATCATCATCAGGACTATCGGCCACATCTTCTTCTTTCTTCTTCTTCGGCTTAGAAGGCGCCGGCGCCGGAGCCGGAGGCTGGGGATCAAATATCTGCAGAGGCTGAAGAACATTATCGATTTGATAAACGGCAAGCTGACCGTCGGTGAATACGGTGCCGGAAACGCTGGTGTTGGTCAGCCCCGAGGTAATGTTGACAGTGTTTCCGGTGGTGGTGACGTTGAGTGGGAACTTTCCGTCGCCGCTGTCCCCCCGCTTGCGTTCTCAAAGGGTTGCTAATGGTCTGAAACTGGGTGGAAGATAGGTACGTTGGAATGATATGGAACTGGACCAGCTCCACTTTCTGCTCATCGGAGAGGGAGTTCAAAGTGCCTGATTTCAAGGTGGAAAAGGCACTGTCGCTGGGCGCAAAGATGGTGATGCCATTGTTGGTGTTGTTGAGCTGGCCGAGGAGCTGGTTCGAGACCTGGGTCGCTTTCATAAGTCGGATGAAGATGGTGAATTGGCCAGCTTTTTCAAGGATTTTGGTGACGTTTGTTGGACCGGAAGCCGTCGGAGCTAATGCAGGTGCCGTTGATGGAGCTTGGGCTAAGGTTAATGTTAAAAATCTTGAGCAGTAATAGAAGAAGACGACGACGACGAGCTTCATCATCTTCCACTACAAAACACAAATGTTCTACTTTATAACAAGAGAAATGGGAGGGTATTTATTAAGGGGGATTTTGATATTAAAATGGGTAATACAACGGATGTCACTCATCCATGCTTTAATGATTGTTTGGTATCTCATTTTTTAAAATTTATTAAAATAATTATTATATTTATCTGATTATTATAAAATAGTCACTAAAATATCAAAATAAGTAAAAATATATAATAAATTTACAATAATTCGATAAATTTATTGACTATTTTATAATTTTTAAAAATTAAAACAATCAAACGACCATTTGATCATAGTTTAGTGACTTATAGTACATTTTATCCTATTAAAATTAGGTAAAATGTGCAATTTTCGTTTCTTTTTTCATTTTCTCTTATTGGGAAGGTTGGAATGGATATAAATTGATAACATTGTTTCCGCAACTCTATTGCTTGGAAAAGTAGGAAAAAAACTTGTACATCTCATTTCCCAAATAATATGATATATTAAATTTTATATAATATGTCAGAGATTTTGTATGTATACTATATTAGATACGATTTCGATAAAAAAATATGATTAGGTCATAATATTTTTTCTCTTACCATTAGATACATTAGACATCGAATTATGTTCAAATGATTGTTTTGATTATTAAATTATTTAAAATTATCATTAAATTTATCAAATTATTAAAGAATGATCACAATAAAATTATAATAATTGTAAAATTTTGATAAATTCAATTATCATTTTATAATAATTAGATGAATTTAATGAGTATTTTATAACTATTTGGTAAATTTAATGATCATTCTATAACTTGATTTAATATGGAAAATTTTAAAAGTTGAAATAAACAACAAAAAAATTTGAAAACTAAAATGATCTTTTTGACAAATTTGAGGGTTAAAAATATCATTAAGCCTTGATTCTACCTGTATTTTGGGCAAAAGTACTTTGGTTTTGATTGCCATATTGTACCTTAATAAAGAAACTAAAATAAAGGGGTGGTTCCGCTGAGAATTTTGATGGAAAATGGGGTAAAAGGACAAAAATACAGAAGCGAAAAAACAACAATAAGAAAGAAATAAGCACCAAAAACATTAGACATTGGGACCGATTCACTCATTTCGAAATGTACAGGGATTAATTTGTCCATTTCTTATGTAGAAGGAACAAAATGTAATTTAAGATATATTTATGGTATTTTCACGTGAAAATGGATGTTGGTTTGTAAGTAAATGGGACATTGGGCTGCCCCCTTCCTTCGTTTCGTAATAGCTTGGATCCGATTTTGTGACAATGCAAACACATGGGTTTTTACAAATTGTCGCTGCAATGGCCTGCCTCATCATCAGCTCTCCCGTTTTTACAAATGGTCTGTTTTTTCTCTTCTTATTCTCAGTTAAATTTTCTTTAAAATATCATCCAAATTCAAATTACATTTTGATTTTATTATAGTCACAATATAATTATAATATATTTATTTTTATATTCAATTCTTTATCGTTTAAATTTAATAAAATAAAATTAATAATCTCTAAAATAAGTGGTTAAAATTTTTTAGTTGACATCTCCTTTTCTTTTAAGTCGTGGGTTCAATACCACTAAGAGCAAAATTATTATTTCCTTCTAAGTAAGAATTGTTCAGAAAAAAAATGAAGAAAATAAAACTTTGATACCAATGAGTCAAAGAAAATTTAAGAGACTTTTGCATAAATTTATCTATAAAACTTAAACATTTAAAGGTTATATGATAAAAAATTAAATAATAAAAAAAGAGTAAAATGATTAAAACAGAAACATAATCAATCAATCTATCTATATATATATATATATATGAGTGTGTATAGACAGGAAGCTGAGCTTTAAAATGTTTGAACTTAATTATAGCTGGGAGATAGAGAAAAACTTAGTTGGCGGTTGCAATAAATTGAATTAAATTTGGCTTGACATTACTCGGAGCTTTCAAATTCCGAACTAACACTCTTGGATAATAATATATACACCTCTCTCTCTCTGTCTATCGCACACACCGTCTTAAAATCTTTTGTGAATCTGAGTGTTTTCCGAAAAAAATGAATCACATCGTTGCCGCCATCCTTGTAATAGCATTCTGCAGCGCCAAGCTGACGTGGGCACAGGCACCGGCGCCGACGCCGACTCCGGACTGCATGACGAACTTGTTCAACTTGTCGGATTGTTTGTCGTACGTGACGGCCGGAAGCAACCTGACGAAGCCGGACAAACCTTGCTGTCCGGAGTTGGCTGGGCTAGTGGAGAGCAGCCCTCAGTGTCTGTGCTATCTATTGGATAAGAACAAGACGGCCAGTTATGGGTTCAACATCGATATGGATAGAGCTCTTAAGCTGCCTAATGTTTGCCATGTCTCCACTCCTTCCGTTAGCCTCTGCTCTGGTACTTCCTTCACCTTTCTTTACTCATTAAATATCGGTTTACATCTAATGTGGCATATATTTCAAGCTGTATTATGTAAGATAATAGGCGTGATTTTATATTATGAATGAATTTTTAAAAGATTTTTAAAAAAAATTATTAATAAAAAAAGTAAAATACATAATAATTTAAAAAAATTAAGAGACCAACCTTTAATCTTTCCTCAATTCATCTTGCTACTATGTATATTTATTTTATTTTAATTAACATACACATTAGGTTCGGGTTGTCATGTTTCTAACCTAATTTACGTACTTTAAATATATTTCGTATAAAACTTGGTCGGTTTATTTAATATTCAAGCTAATTGATTTTATTGACATAAGAATGTGATATTGTATCAAATTTTAAGTCTAAATAAGAATATATTTTGAAATTTGTTAACAGTTTAATCATATATTAATTCTATCCAATTAAATGAAATTTAAAAAATGATTATCGCATCAACTGTTTAACATATTTTAAATAATTAAAGATTTTAATATATTAGATTTTGGTTAAGCTCAAGCCATAGTTTATAGATGTTTGATACGTATATTTTTTAATATTTAAATTGGATAATTTGGGTGACGAGGAATTGGTTCCCTCTCATTGAATAGATTAGGTGGGCATTTAAGATTTCTCGGTTTGTTCTCAACTAACTTTTAACTTCTGTCCTTTTACCAAATAAATGAATCACGTGCTCACTGTCCATTTATTTAAATTTTTTTTGGGGTGCATGGATTTTAATTTAATTTATCGATTCACATAGTTTAAATTTGACACACACATATATATTTTATTTTTGTTTGATAAAAAGAAAACCTAATTAATATATATATATATATTATTGTAATTAGAGTTAAATATATAAATGATTATATTGTTATTTCATTTTGGATAGACTCTTATCAGATATTTTTTTTATCTTAAATTCGAATTTACTCTAATCCAACCTTATTATTTAGAAAATTTCGAATGCAACATACTGTAAACACGATTTTTTTTATATAAAAAAAACTAATGTTACAAAATCAAATCAAGTTCGAGTTTAATGTTAATGTTATTTAGATGCACTATCTTTACTCTTATTTGATACTTAGAACAAGTATTATTGATGTAAAAAGAGCATACAATGACTTGAAAACAAACTTCAACATATTTATTTCCTTGAGTTCCTACAGTTATCAATGGTGCTCCAACCGCAGTTCCAACTCCAAGCACTGAAGGATCTACTACATCACCGGCATCTGAGCCAGCAGGGGCAGTTGCATTTGGACCGTCGCCGGCCGCTGAGGCACCGACACCGGACTGTATGACAAATTTGTTGAACTTGTCGGATTGTTTGTCGTACGTGGTGGCCGGAAGCAATCTGACAAAGCCGGACAAGCCTTGCTGTCCGGAGCTGGCGGGGCTTGTGGAGAGCAGCCCCCAGTGTCTGTGCTATCTGTTGGATAAGAACAAGACAGCCAGTTATGGGTTCAACATTGATATGGACAGAGCTCTTAAGCTGCCTAAAGTTTGCCATGTCTCAACTCCTCCCGTTAGCCTATGCTCGGGTAACTGTGTTACAGTTTTAAATACGCAATATCTTTCGATTAAAGAATTTAAATTTAAATGTTTATTTTCTTAAATTGCTACAGTTGTTAACGGCGGTCCAACCGGAGCACCAACCCCAAGCCCTAAAGGATCTATATCTCCAGGTAATTCATTTTATTTCTTCACTAGCAAGTATTTGTTTTGTAATAAGTGTGTTTAAATTTTAATATATTAATTATCTATTTTACAAAAATTTAAATTTTATCATGTTGGTATTATTTTCATCAGGATTTGCCCAAGAATTAGCTCCAGGCCCTTCAAGTGGAAACACCAAGGGTGCTTCGAACATTGCAATCCCTGGTCCAGCTTCCCTCCTTGCCTTTCTTCCCATGTTGTTTGGGATTTAAAACTCTAATTTTACATTCTTAATAATCATTTATTATATATTTAAGACTATTATTTGATGTAAGGGTAGTAGAACAAAAGTTTTCTTATGAGTGAAATTAATTTGAATCAAATGTTTTTTATATTTATTTAAAAAATAAAAGAGAAATAACTTGAATATTTGTCACTATTTTAATATCGTTTGCGATTTTTTTTAGTGTAGATGCTATATTTATATATGTTTCGTATTTTTAGATTATTATTTGATGCATTTGTCAATAAATTAAATGATTTCACAAATACTATTACCTCATTTATTTTCTTTATAAACCCAAGTGCACTCGTATAAATTTATCTTAGCTTGTAAATATAATAGATTAACAGTTGTTATCTCCAGCATCAAAATGACGAAACTTGTTAGCAATGTCGTGAGCACAACACTGGGACCAAGTCATTTTTTCCCTACCAACAATTATAAAGGCTTATCAAATATTCACAATACACAACTCACCAACTATACAAAATTCCATTTACTCATATTGAACGAACAGGTACATGATCAAATTCAAATGCATTTACAACTTAAGATCAGCAATCATGTTCTTTGCCTCACCCACCTCCCATTGGTATCCACACCATCTGAAAGTTGTGCCCACGCATTCTTATTTTCCCACCGATGCTACCATACTCCTCGCAACCTGCAACGGTTTTCAGGAGCTCTGACTGAAGCGAAGGGCAGTTCTCTTTTAGGTACTCAAAGCCATCTGATCGCATGACAGCTGCTATAACAACACGCGTTAGAGACTGGCATCGTAAATCATTATTGATTTTGATATTATCTATCTATCTATTATGCTCCTGGAAAATCCAGAAATATTCTAAGAACAAACTAAAAGATGTTAATCCTACTCTAACAAGAATAACCCCTAAAGCATCATATCATTTGTGAGAGTACAGATTTAGAGCATTCTCTGAAAGAAGGTCAAATTCATAAATCATGATCAGAGAATAAGAAGTTTGCACATGAAAACTGCGAAGCCTTAGCACATGGCCGAGCTCTCTAGAGTACCTATTACCCAATCCACAACTTTACTAAAGACACAGAACGAGAACATCACAACATAAGACATGACTCTGTTCCCGTCAGGCCACATACCAAAAGCAAAAAAAAAAAACTAATAATTTTTACTTTGGTAATTTAACTATATCAAAACTTTTCTCGGTCATTTTGGCGCCCCCAGATCCTTTAAATATATAAAAATGATAAAACAATTGAACATTGACAGTTCTCACAATGCTTATCTATGTTTATGGTTGGCTATGAATCATTTTCCTCCAAAACTGTATTAATGCCTGGTTAAAACAGTCTATTATAATTCAAACACTAGAGTTTTGGCCAACAAGCCCTAATAATGACACAAATTCATTGTCACCCCAAGAGGAAGCATATACAACCATAGAGTCTCAAGTGTCCAACAGATAAAACTAGAATATAACTCGATGAATTCAACCACCAAATAGATACATCAGCCTGCACCATTCAGGGTAAGTAACCAATGTAGAATTACCTTGCTTACCTTTTTCAAATCCTGAATCCATTCATCTCAACATACAAAAGATAAAAAATTTATAGTCCAGACCAATCATAATCTGTAATCATAGCTATGTGCCTAATGCATTATCCTCACACATATTGCAGTTGCAGAGAAGTAACAAGATCAAACCATTAGCAGTTCTATGTTTAAATAACTATTAGTTTCACTACACTTTTTACACTAATTGATGAGTTCATAGGGTAAATGCATGTCAAAAGAAAATGTATGAAGTGGAAGAAGGTTAACTGACCTGCAAGGTTTTCAGCAGCAAATCTGAGACAAACAGCTTTTAATTCCATAGCATGATATTCATTGGCCAAGGCTAGAATTTTGGCAACAGAATTTACAGATATATTCTTGCAGAGACGGGACTCACACATTAATTTTAGTCTCTCCAGACAATACCTATCAGCTGCTGCTAACAATTTAGCTATTAGTGTTTCAGATACTGATGATTCAGAGGCAGAACTAGAACCAGCACTCTCAGCGTCTTCCAAAAGAGTGTCTCTGTAAATAAAGTGCAACAAAGCCTGTTTGACACATAACCAAAAAAAGGTAATGATAATGACTACAAAAATAACATCCAAAAAACAGGAATCAGATTAAGCCCTTAGAGGAAAGCCATAAAGAAAGACGTGAAAGGTTTTACCTTAAAAACCTTAGGTTCTAAACTGGTGATAACTATCTCTTTCATTTCTCGATCCGCCCCATCAAAAAATTCAGATCGAAAAACAGAGGATCTAGCAGCCAATACCAACTTATGAGAATGAAATTTTTCTCCAGCCACATCAAATGTAATATCTGAACCTTTCATATCTTCCAGCAGCATACCAAAATGTGTTCCTATATCCGACTATAGCACCTGAATTATGTGTAGCCGTGAACAATCTACTGCTGAAACTACAACTCCAACTGTACAATTTATTTTCAAGCAGTCATCCTTGAGGTAATCTGATGTTTCAAGTAAAGCTCTTCTGAAGAAACGCTTGTATCCCCTAGATTAATGAGAACATGGGAGAAATAATATCAATTTAAGTCTGGTCAACAATTTAAGTAGACCATCCGAAGATTTTGTTCTATTAGATAAAGCCCAACATTATAATCAGAACTGCATACAACCAGACAGCCAAAAGTCAATAAATATAGCATTTTGGAAACACAGAAATTCTTCTACAGCTAAACACCAAGTTCCCACCGTAGCAATCATCACACTTAATCAAGTTTCAAATTGATATCAAAAGCTAGTTAATATGTATATAGTTCCCACATAAAAAGTCTCCTACTTCTTCCAGTGGCAAAGAATATAAGAAGCTCTTATTTCCGTATAAAAGATGTACATCAAGAGATATTCAAGACCCTGTGACCTTGAAGACATCTTTTCCTTCAAAAATTTAACAGATACAGTAACGTATGAACCATGTAATTGTTGCTTCGCTACAACGAGCATTTTTCACAAATTAAAATAAAAAAGTGTAGTCTTTCTTTCATACAGAAAGATTCATTCATTTTCAATCAATTACATTATGTCATCTTCTACCAATCCCTTCTTCCGCACCATGTATAATGTATTCATTTGATTCTAAACATTCCATCAAAGAAAATTAAAAGATAAAAAAAAGAAAACACCTACCACATACTGCCGCGATATTTGAGGGTATAAGGCCCACTGTCAAGGGACCGATCGAAATAGCTATGAACCTTATGCTTCCCTTTACCGCTCTGATCCACAAGCGTCAGCTCGAACAAGGCCCTAACATCGGTGCCTTCGCTAGCCAATGCAATGAAGACGGGACGTAAGTGGAACTATCTTCGGGGTTTTTACCGTCGGGGTAAAAGTAAATGGCCCACTGGTAGCCGCCCACAGTGAAATTGTCGCTCGCAATGCGCTTCCCCACGCCCATCCCTTTAGCTAAGCTGTAACCCTGGATCACGAACCTGTGTGAACCATTCACCGTCTCCGTCACTGAACGGGAGCTGGTCGGAGATATAAGCGGGCTCTGCTCAGCCTTCAGCGTCACCGCCGGCGATGTTGCTCTGTTTGTCATTGGGAAGGTTCTTTTATGATTCAGGGTTTTGGAATCGATGAATTGAGGAAGTATCCGATCGGAAGTTTAGAAAATTTTAGATTTTCCTTTAATCTTGATTCTTCTTTGTATCTTGATTTTACTTCAAAACAAAATACAAATATATAAAAAAAAGAATAAATAAAGTTCAAATTTCTATGTCATTCCGTTTATATATAAATATATACTCCTTTTTCTACTTCTCTTCTTAATGTAAATTACAATTTTGACTCAGCTCTCTTTTTTTTTTCTGACAAATGACCCGTCTTTTTATATTTAAAAATATATTTTATATAATTAATATTTCATTTACGTAAGTGATGCATGTTAAGTTTTGAACAATTTGTTTTAATAATTTACTTAATTTAGTAAAATTACAATCATTAAATATATATATAATGGTAAAAATATTTTCAACTCTATAATATAGATATTAAATTTATTTCAGAAATAAACATAATTAAATTCAACAACCAAATTAAAATGATAATGATAAAAAAAAATTAAAAAGATACATAAAATTATTTTAATTTAAATGAGTGTAATTGATACACTTACATGTAAAATTAAAATTAATTTATGTAATTTTATATTTATTCATAAATTTATATTTTCGTTTTAAATTATAGTTATATTTACACCCATTTTACATTATAAAATTACGCAATTATCATTATATAACTATAATAAATTTTGATTTGATGCTTAAATTATAGATATATTTTCATTTTTAATTTTAAATAGTTTTTATTTTATTTTAATACTTAAATTATCATATTTGTCCTATATCATTGTGAACGTGGAAAAACTAATTAAAAATTATTATTCAAAGAAAATAATTGAATTTAATTTTGGCATGACCTTTTATTATTTCAAGTTTTCAACTACAACTTAAGGTAGCAAACTTATATTTTAAATTTTAAAGATTTTGTAAATTGAATAATAAAACATTAAAAAAACAACATTAATTATATTTTAAATACATAGATATGTTGAATAACTCTTTAATAATTATTTTGAAATTCTGAATTTGATACAAGGTGTATTATGTTATCATTTACATAGTAAATTAAATTTAAATCTAAATTCTAAAATCTGAAATTTTCAAATGCAGAATTAAAATTTCCTTAAAAAAAACTAAAAATGGATTGGAACAATACAGAAGAAACATTGAATGTTTTTTCTGTTTTCAAATAGTCGGAAGAACACCAAATGTAAATGGTTAATACTAAAGAACAAAACAGGGCAAATGTAAACACGAAATCCACAACCAAAAACTAGTACAATAAAAACATAGATATCCTACTGAAAAAATATAAATCTTAGCAAATTGATCTGCCCTGTTCTTTTCAATCTTCACCAGTTTCAGATCTCGATTATGGTTAGATGGAGACTCTTACTTGGCCATCATGACTTTGACGAACTCCTCATAGTTTATCTGTCCATCACCATCGACATCGGCTTCACGGATCATCTCATCAACTTCCTCATCTGTAAGCTTCTCACCAAGATTTGTCATGACATGACGAAGCTCCGCAGCGGATATGAAACCATTCTGGTCCTTGTCAAACACCCTGAACGCCTCTTTGAGTTCCTCTTCTGAATCAGTATCCTTCATCTTCCTTGCCATCAGGTTAAGGAATTCAGGAAAATCGATGGTCCCATTCCCATCGGCATCAACTTCATTAATCATATCTTGCAGTTCTGCCTCAGTAGGGTTCTGGCCAAGTGATCGCATTACAGTTCCCAGCTCCTTAGTAGTAATGCACCCTGCAGCAAGGATAAGAATAAATGCAACAAACAAATACTACAATATTGGCACTGAAACAATCAACACCGCTAAATACATTCAGGCAGGGGAGAAGATGAACAGTTACTGGCAGAAAGGCACGTAATTCTATGCTACTCTGGCTTGAGTAAATATCAGAAATGTGACCAGCGCAGATACATTCATTTTTTCTATGTTTCTTCCATGTATCGAGGATTATCAGAGATCCATATTCAGTTACCCGTGCCCAAATATGAATTGCACACAAGCACCAGACATGGATACTTCGGGGGTGGGGGGAGAAGAGTGGAGCAACATAACAATAAAATTTCAAGTTAAAAGATGGTTGATGATTTTCTAACTTCTATATGCTGTAAGTGTCTGCCAAGATACTTCACAAAGACTTACATGGCCAAGCAAGATAATAAACTTGTTTTCAATGTGCCAAAAGAATATCAAGCAGCAATGGATTAAGTATCAAGTCACCAGCACAACACCAAAAGTTTCAAAGTGAACAGGCATCCAAAATTTGATGGTTCGTGGACTAGATAATAAATACAAAACAAGTAATTGCTCAAAAAAGTATACATGTTATCCCTATCATAGAAGAATTCCATAACCTTAAAGTGTCATAAGACGTTATATTGTTATATTTTTTTGATTAGGATAACAGATCACAAAAAAAAAAAAAAACTATTCCGGAGTTTTAAATTTTCATGACTATTAACCTATAGAATCATCATGGATTCGTACGTATCAAGCTTCAAGCAAACTAAATAGACATGTAGAGGTCGATTTTCAAGATGGAACAATGAGTCAATGACTTTACCATTAATACCCATGTACAATAAAATACTAATAAAGACAACATATTTCAGTATACGTTGAAAATAATGGTTCAGTTAAAGGGAATCAAGAAGCTTCACTAATAAGATTAAAATCACACACAAGAAAACGGAACGATTAATCATATGACTGCCAAAAATCAAATAAAATCTCAAACATGAAGTATGCTACAAATCACCAAATAAAAGGACATAATCCTAAGCATAACAACTAAATAAATGAAATCAAGTAGACGACCGATGAAGGTCAACAATAATGACAATGAAAGAGAGCAAGAAACACTAAAAGCAATACAAAAATCAAAATAAACGAAATCAAAAAAGAAGATGAAAAGGCTCATAAATTCATAATGAGGTAACTTAGGCACGTCACATCAATCGAATCGCAAAAGAAAACGATCACAAAATGAAACCAGAGAAAAAGGAACAGATATCGAATTATGCATCGAAAAAGATAACGATGATTCGATCTGCGAATCGGAGCTGAATCGAGTGAAGAAATTCACTATAACATTGTTATTTTTTTCAAAAAAAGCGTCGAGAAGTAAATTAAAAGAGAAAGATAAGGGACCATCGCCGTCCTTGTCAAATAGGCTAAAGGCCTCTTTGAATTCAGATATCTGTTCGTCGGTAAGCTGATCAGCCATTTTTCTTTCTTCTTTCTCGTAAAGATGGTGTTTGGAGATAGAGAAAATTCGCGGAGGAAACTGAAGGAGGTTGAATGTGGAGAAATGGAGATGGCAGGACTTTTATAAAGGGCCCAAAGTTAGGCCCAACACAAATTAAGGCCTCTAATCGTCTCTCATCCGCAAGCTTTTGATTCGTTTGAAAAGCGACAATCGCCTTCCCTAGACACAAAAATATCTGATATTGGTTTTAATCCCTTATTATTTTGAAATTTAAGATTCGACCCTTTAGCTTTCAATTTGATATAACTTAAAAAAATATATTTAAATTTATAATGTTTATTATTATCAAAATAACAATATAAATAATAATTGAGATGTACGCTTATAATCGATATTACTACACTGGTGACAGCTTCAGTCATTATTCATAAATTATTGATAAAAAATAGTGACAAATATATGAATGGGTCAAATATTACTACACTGGTAAGTTAATGTTGATCTAAATTAAATTAACTATGCAAAGAATATAATCGAGATTAATTACGTAGAACAAAGCACTTGTCAACCAATTGAAGCAAACATGTCCTGTTAAATCATACTTAAAATCTAGAGCTAAATCGCATACATTTTACAGAAAAATATAAATCCAAAACGTATAGTTTCGACCTTCACTGGTTCTCACAAAACTTTGTCCACACGTAAGATTAACAGATTAATTAGATGAGATGAAGAAAAGCAAATCAAAGCAAAAGGAGGAGTGGCACATGATGGCACGTGCAATGAAAGACACAAATCATGAATCTACAACCTAGTAACTTAAAATAATGGGTAAATTATAAATTTCATTTTAATTTTGTTTATCTTTTGTCATTTTAAAAAATAAATTATATTTTGATAATTTATATCATCGATTTGATCATCGAATTGTTAATAAGTTAAAAATAATTAATTTTTAATTTATTCTTTAAATTTTAAATAACATATCGAATTGACTTTATAATTTGATTAAAGTCTTATATTGTAACACCCCAAACCGATGCGGGTAGCCCGATCCGATTCGGGAAGTCACATTAGGGCCACCGGAGCGACCCACCGTAAAAATAGCGGAAATTTTAAAACTTTTTATCAGAACATGTAAACTTATAAAATCATTTATCACTATTTAAAAATAAAACAGATTTCCAAACTCGTATATAAATCAAAATACAATTACATGCCCCCTAATCACAAGTACCATACTCTGCAACCACGCCGGAAGAACTCCCTTACTGAAGTCGATAGATGCACTGGTACAATTGTTTTAACCTGAAAAGGTGAGTAATAGAGTGAGCTTTGGAAAGCTCAGTAATACAGAACTACCAGATGATGCTACATGACATGTAGATAAATGGAAAGCCATATAATTTCCTTATTGAATCATATGTATACCAGCTTGCAGAATAATTTGGGGTTCCCTTAGAAGTTCATCGAGTAGAAGCCATGAATCTCAGTTCATAAGAAACCTTTCAAAGTATGACATTTTCAGGAGATCGAATAGGATGTCTAGTGTGTTCCAACAGTATAATAAAATCATAATAGGTACAAATCATAGTCCAGTAAATCTCACAATTTCGTAAAAGAGTTTAACTTTTGAAAATCATAGTTTAAACCCTTTTCTGGTACACCATCAGTAGTTCCCAAAATTATTTTCCATATAGTTTACTTTATGCACATAGCAAAAAGAAAGCCGACTTAAGGATAGGCTATGAAGCTTGTATCCTTAAGCCCAAGTCAATAAGTCCATATAGCTTATCCTAAGCACACAGCAAAGGAAAGCCGACCTAATGAAACATCTTGGGGCCCTCAAGAGTCACATTAGGCCCATTTAGCTTGATCAGTGCTATTCCATCGTAATTCAATTCCAAAATTCAATTGCACCGTGACGTAAATTCCATAAATTCAAAACATGGTAATCATATACCATTTCAAAACAAAAATTAGATAGCAGCCATATTCCATAAATTATAACATTAAATTGGTGCATCCATAAAACAATAACCAATGAATTCGATGTACCACATATTAAAACCAATAAAACAGTTCAGTAATAAGTAAGGAACACACTAGAGAATCCAAGTATTTTCAGAGGCCATTGTAGTTATCATTTTGGATAACATGAAACTTATGAAATTTGAACGAATTCCTGGAACAAGGTCCTATTGAGGAGAATCGATTACTAACCGATCTAGCCAGACATTTAATGTTGATACATTAGAATCCCACTATATTTTCGTGTGCTTTAGGAAAACGTTCAGGAACCTTTATACATAATAATTCTAAATTCAGATTTACTGCGAGTGATTCCATTACCCAAACAATCAGGGGTATTTAGGAATATACTTTAAATTCATAGGATTTCAGCCCAATTGAACCAAATGAGATATTCAGAATCTTTTCCATCTGCGTTACTTGTTTTTTTTTCAAACATGACCGAAGTGATTTTAGATGAAATATAGAATCGAAGATTCAAGTCATTTACAATCTACGACTATCGATCATATTATCAAACAACTCGAGTTACACAACTCTCAACTGATGCATGTCAACAAGTCAATTCATTATCCTTCCAGTGTATTCACTCTTTAATATCATAGTGCAGATCCATAGATCATCCCCATAATCATCACTGAATAAATCTTCCAACGGTCTTTATTTCATTTCCACGTTTCAACAATATCAGGAAATACTGACGTACTTGATCCATGGCTCATAACCCATAATGACAATTCATCATGTAAGTTCAACAGTGTTTCCAAACTCATCAAATCACCTATTTAATCCTTAGTCATTGATGTTACTTAGTTCGTTTGGTAAGCAAGTCTATCCCGATTACTTTAAAGTTTTCCAGAATAATTCAGACGTTTCTGAATTTCAAATACACGTTGTACTTCATTTCATTTCAATTTATTCATATAATAAAGTCATTCTGGTATTCGTGGTTGATTTGACTAACGACTACCCACTTATTAGTACTGTATGCGCTCTAGAGTTGAGCTGCGCCAAGTACTTCCAGAATTATCATCGATCCAAATTTGAGAAGATGAACAAACATTCAAGTGATACTTATATCATTCAGGTAATGATATAGTACTAACGTTGGTTAATCACTTAAGTTGCGTTCCACAACTTTTACTGGTAGCACAACATCCATGTTTATTTGGATTTCTTAATTAATCCAAGACATTTACTTATTCTAGGTCATAAGGGCATTTTGGTTATTTTGGTGCTTAACATTTTTTCTATTCATTTCAAAGCTTGAGTATATCCATTCATTCCTGAGCTTGGTGACATTCTTGAGTCATTTCCATTCCAGGGGTAATTTGTTCATTTTATAATTCTAGAATATTTCAATCATTTCTTTCCATCCGGTCTTATTATTTAATTCAATCTTATCATTTACTTCAGTCCTTTCGTACAATTCTGTCAGCAGAATACCTCCGATAAATTACTCTTCAAGTATTTACTCCTTATTCGAATATTTTCGGGTCAAGTGTCTTCTCAGATTTTACAAACGAAATATTATAAATTTTTCTGTACAAAGACAGGATCTTAACAATTAAATTCGTACTTAATCGAGTTAAGTACAAATCCTCAAAGTACTCTCTCATTCAGGGTCAATTCAGACTATTTTATCTCTCAAGGGCATTTTCGTAATTTCTTAACCAGATAATTTCAATATTAGCTCTTAACGAAAATAATTATAATTTAGAGATCCTATGATCAATTGCTTTCCCGAACATTCTTTGATTTTGAAATGATTCCTTCACAAACTCTCATAGGATTAAAACCGGTTATCCATAATTTCCAAATAAAACTAACATTTCTTATGCACATCAGTAGTTATATCGGATCAATATGTCTTTTTAGAGTTATTAACCAACTTCCAGGGGCAATTCTTATCATTTTCCAACATAAGGGTAATTTCGTAATTTTACCATATCGGAGTATTCTCATAATTTTTCATCCAAGTATCTTTAACATTTAACCATTGATGATATAAAATATAAGTTACAAATCCAGAGCTGATTTCTTTATCACCAATCACAAACTTGTAATTTAATTCTAACAATTATCAATCTCTTATCTTAGTCATTCGATCCGTATTCAGTTACAGAATTTCTACCACATTCATATCGAGTGAATAAATTATTCAACTCCACAAAAGTGACAAACATTATCTTATTCATGCATTTACCAATATCAACATGTTCCATAAAGCATAAAGAGGTAGTAAAGTATTACCTCGATTTCCGTGCAATACCGATCGACCATAAAAATTCCATTCGAATGCCTTTGATCTTCAATTCAACTTCAAATAATTCCTCAGATACATATCAACATAAATTATATCAGAACCGGAGCTTAATTGCGATAAACGGATCAAATCGGGTGATAAATCAGTGAAATACGGCTTACCGGGTTTGAATTTGGCGAAACGGACTTCGGATTCGGATTCAGGACGTCGAAAGCATAAAATGTGACTTTTCGGAAATTTGGAATTTTCAGTCAAAATCAAAGTCAACGGGTTTGACTGGATATTTCGAGGCCTTCGGGTTCTAATTTCGAAAAACGAACAGCGGAATCGGATTTGGAACGTCGAAAAATGTCAGGATAGGTATACTCGGTCGAAGTCAAAGGTCGTTTAATGCCCGGTCAAAGCCAGTCAAAGTTTTGGTCAACAGTGGTCAACGGTCAACGGGTCAACGGGTCGAGTCAACGGGTCGGGTAAACGGGTCGGGTCGGTAAACGGGTCGGGTCGGGTTGTGACCGGTCAAACCGGTCAACTATGCACCAAAACCGGTCAAACCAGTCATTTTTTTCTTCCCCACGCGCAGTGGCGGCGCGTGAACAGTGCTAAAATCCCGGAAAAATTTCTAAAAATTATTTTGAGCGATTTCGAGATACTTACAAAGCTCGGTTCACAATTTTGAACGGCGGAGAGCTCGATTTCAACAAATCGGAAACTTTGACCTTTCACCTCCTCACGCGCCGCCGTCGACGGAGACCAAGGATGACACCGGCAAACTCGGAACGATGCAACGAACACGATGGTGCGGGAGGTTTGAGGGGTTTTGTTCCTCGATTGACAATGAACACGATGGTGGTTTCGGATCGTCGTTTGGAGGTCGGACGGCGAGTAGATCGGAGTTGGAAGTTGGGTTGTTGGAGAAGAGAAATCTGGAAAATATGAAACATGCGCACGGGGAGGAGCTTATAATTCATCATATATAAGAAATGGTTAAATCATGGGTTTAGCCACTTAATTTCCTGCACTTTATAAAACGGTATGCCAACTTTAAAACTTTACAATTTAATCCCCAATGTTTCTTTCAAAATATCAATTAAATCCGCCACTTTATAATTTCTTAATTTTAGCCCCTAAATTGGGGTGTTACATATATTATCGATCACCGTTGATCGCCATATCACAATACGACATGATTATTAGGTTATATTTACTCCTGACATATTTTAGGAAGTTTAACTTGATGGATCAAATATTAAAATAGCTAATATGTCTCTCTTCTTAACCTTTCTATGTAGTATTGAATGTTGTCTTCTTATCTTTTAGAAACATAATAAAATTTTATTTATTTATTTTTATTAACTAATCAAGTGATAACATGTGTTAATAAAATGTGCTAAAACATTACAACAGCAAAATTTAATCATTCTTTTGCGAGTAAGAAAATTTAATCATTGAATGGTTAAAATGGGAACAAAAGTTAGCGTGAGTGATTGAAATGAAAGGCTTAAAAATGGATAGCTAAAATTAAAATGTTTTTAAAATTTAGTGACAATATGTGTGGTTTACTATTTTATTCCACCTTAATTGCTTACCTTATTTTAATGTCAGTGACAAAATCCATTGGTTATTTTCTATTTTCCATTTGCCCCAATTTCAAAACTTCATAACCCAAATACCAAATGAGAAAATTTTCACCCTAACCAACCAGGCCTTATTTCTTCTTTGAAAAACCCTAAACTTTTTTTTTAGGATTTTAGTTCCATTTCCCCCCGTAATCTTCTGATCACCTTTTTTTTTGTTTGATCGCAATGTCAGATGATATGTTGTCACATTTCTCTTCTAATTCCTCAAACCAATCGGACCATTCTTTGCCCACTAAGATTGCGAAGCTCGAAGCTCGCTTGGTAGGCAAGGCATCTTCAACCACTGCTTCTCAGCAACCGCCGCAAACCCAGCAACTACAGCAGCAGCAGCTGCCTTGGCCTTCTCCATCGTCAGCTTCGAAATTCGTTTCTGCCGAGGACTTGTCGGAGGCTTCTAGTTCTAGTGATTCCGATGATGAGGTAAATGATCTCACAATTCCTTTAACATTGTTTTTATTTCGTCTCCGTTTCAAATGCGGAATAATAGAAGAACTAACAGTTTGGTTTGGGGCACATTTCTCAGCAACACATTATTTCTAGGTTGAACAATTGAGATTTGGATGTTGGTATGCTATTTTTTTATTGCTTTGGAAAGTAGTGGTTAGCCTGGCATTGGCTTACTTTGTATTGCGATACAGCATGCCTGGTAGAAACGATGAGTGTAAATGAACTGGATTTTTATTTTGTAACGGTTGATCATTGAAAGGGATAAAATATTCTATATAATAAATGCTTTTTTGCATATGAAGTTGTCTTTTTCACCATTTCTATATAATTTTTAATTGTTTAGTTCATTGTTATTATTCAAGTTTTAAGAACTGACTTAAGGATATTTTACATGTAACATGATGCTAGAATGGAGGTGAGTTTTTAATACAAGCCAACATACTGAAGCGCCAGAAAATCCAAGGAGATGATAACTTGCCAGTTTTTCAACATGTTGAGGTATGTTTATGAGTCATGAGTTTTTTCCTTTTTTCACTTGGAGGTTTGGAATCTATCTCTTTGGTTTTGAGCTCTTCAAGGTAGTTTGATGTCATTTTTTCTGAAGCAGTCTGTTTGATAGCTTCACATATCGTCTCTATTTATTTCTCTATTCACTGTAACTTTTTCCTTTTCTGCTCTCTGGAAAAGGATTATTTATGTACTTTTTTGTTTTGAAAAATTGGTCAGGCGGTTACTGAAGGGAGGCAAAAGATTGTTGAACCTGTGGAGTTCAAGGCAAGTTCCGAAGGAAATAGAAGAAAACAAGGCCGTGGAAGAGGACATTCTGTTTCAAGCAGAGGTCGTGCTTCTAGAGCTAATGATCAGATAAGACAACAGATATCTGGTTCGATTGTAACACTTTCAAATGGTCAACTTGAGAACTCTTTCCATAAGGTGTGCTTTACTGCCACTGGATGTTATGCTTTTGATTCTCTCCCTTATAGTTATAATTGTTAAAGACGCCAGCACCAAAAACACTTTATATTATTATCTAGCAGCCTTTTTGGTATGTTAGACCGTTCATTTTAGTGTATGCGCTAAGCTTGGGGCAGTTACAGGTCAAAATTATATAGTTTTAAAAAGGAAATGTGAAACACAGAAGGAAAATAAACTAATCTCGAGTTCATGTTAGCATTTTTCCTGTTTCATTGTTTAAGCTAATTTTGTGGAGTCCTATATATTGTGCTTTGAGTGTACACTGTTCTCGTGGTAGGAGACATATGGGGGGGAAATGTACAACCTCTATTGATAAGAAAAAATGCATTTACTTTATACTGGATCTTAAAATTGTAAGAATCCAGTGTCCAAGTGTTCCATTTTCTTTTTCCTTAGACATTTAACCGGTTTATCGAGAAAGGAAATTTTAAGAAGAGCTTTTCCTTTCTTTAATTTTGAAACAAATAAAGAAAAACATGGAAAACAAAATAAAAAATTGTTCTTTTCCTTTATTGCATACCAGACTAGTTGGCAAAACTACATAGTCGTTAATTCTTTTATACAAGATAAGTTATATAATTCATATCACATACACTCTTAGGCAGTCTGCTATTTGTATTCATATCTCAGGATAATAAGCCCAAAGAGATGCTCCAGACTGATCAGCGCACTTCACTAGAGGTATGTATCTTCGTAAAGTTCTTTGTTTTAACTATTTAAAGTTGCTCCTCAATTTTCTGGCAATGTTTATTTATTTTGTTCAGAAAAGTGGAGGAAAAAGGATTGTGATTTGCTTTGCAACCAGTTATTTTTTCTTTTCTAAAATATATACTTGCATCATTTTCCTTAGATGAACGGAAGATTTTTATGACTCAGTTCAAATTCTTTTGGTTGGCAACCTAACTTAGGAAGAGGTAACATCTTTACGTGCAAAAGTTGCAGCATTGGAGGAGGACCTAAGGAAATGTCGTCAAGAAGCCTCTGACTATCAAAATCTTTGTCGGCAACTAGAAAAGGTTTATAAAGTAGCTCTGCTAATATACGGTGCAAACTTCTTTATTTATTTTACTACTTACCTTTTAGTATTTATTGCGTTTTTGCAGGAATTGAAAGATCTTAAAGATTACGATCAGCAAATGAAGCCAAAGGTCTTTATTAAGCTTAATTGATGGATTTCAATATACTGAAAGTTCTAAACTTAGTCAATAGCCATTGACGTGAGCTTATATCACACCTCTCGTACATATATAGTGTAGATCTTAGATGAACGAGATATCCCTCGTGGTGGTTTCCCTCCTCAGGGGGGGACTGGGGAAAGGATTATAATGCTTGAAGTAAGAAATATAAACTTTATATTCATGTCTTTAACTAAATCAAGGAAGGGATCCTTTTTTCTTTTTCAATTTTTATTTAATCTCAGAAGCAACTACATTACTTCATTTTCAGATAAAATTAACATATTTTTGATGGGATGATGACTGTATATGGTTTTCACATTTTTCTGTTGTTCTGTTTGAATACAAAAGCAGCTAAATCTTGTAGACTAAAACTTGTAGTGAAAAAGAGTTCTTCAGTGGAAGGCCTTTGATGAATGGCATTTAACTTTTTAGGCAATCTTTCTAAAAAAGAGAACTCTCGTCTCACATTTCTGATGGAACTTACACGTTATGCGATAATGGAAACTAAATGACCTAATTGTTTTATTAGCTATAATGGGGGGCTTGTTATTTTCTTCAACCTGACTTGTGAAGTTGCTTATATTTCCCATACACCATGTGTCTTCTGAGGAAGCTTGTTTCTGTAATATTCTTGTGGACTGTTAACTTTATGCGCATAATTGAACTTCTAAAAATGTTGTTCGTTTCACAAACGCAGAATATCAAACTTTATAAATACGTCACCAATGCCTAAAGAGGAAAATGAAAATAAAAGTACTAAAAAGCGAATGTTTGTTAAGTCTGCTTGATAGCAATTTGTGGTGTTAGTTTTAATCCTGGGCTTCTTATTTGATCGTGGTTCAGAGAATAAAAATGATATCCGATCTGTTGATCGCTGTTTCAAAAGCTGAGAGACAAGAAGCTAGGATGAAGGTACGGCAGGATTCCTTGAGACTCGGAAATGTGGGAGTAATCAGGTATAAAAAGATTTAATTGCTTCCCGTATTTAGTTAATATATAATGATTTAATTGCTTCCCGTATTTAGTTAATGTTGTTGATACTGATTTCTCATGCCTGACACAGTGCTTAGTCTGAGAGAGAGAAAGTTACCACAGTGTCCATAATTCCATGGTACTAATTAAATGCATGACTCTGTTGTTAAACTTATGTGGGAGGAAAAAGTGTTTTGGTGAATCATATAAATGTGATAATTCTTATAATTGTCTCTACATAAGTGGAAGGAAAGTTATTATGTGCATCATTCATGTTAATGTTGTATAAGTGTTACAACTCATTGTGTATCTTGATTAATGAATTTACCCCATGTTCTTTTTGCCTTCAGAGCTGGAACAATCATTTCCGAGACGTGGGAGGATGGGCAAGCGCTTAAAGATCTAAATGCTCATCTTGTATGTTATTCTTTCTATATTGTCTATGTAATCATAAAAGTAAAAATTATTTAATATAGCAATTTAGTCCCAAGGATTCTTTTATTAGTGTACTCGCATGATTATTTCATTTAATTTTTGATATATCTCCCTTTCATGTTCTTTTAGAGAGAGTTGTTGGAAGCTAAGGAGGCTGTTGAACGACAGAGGAAACAATTGAAGAAGCGACAATCTGGTGATTCATAATTTTTTTTGATTACAGGATTTAAGCATTCTTATTGTCTTTACTTTGTTAGTTTAAGTTCGGATATTATATGGAACAAATATATGCATATATTAAGTTTGTTTTAATTGTTATGGAATCAGAATTAGTATAACTTGAGGATGTGAATTCCTATTTAAAGCAGTATTTTTAAAATGCTTATGTATGTTGTTTTCGAGTAGAGTGCACATGAGATTAACTACCATTTATGATAAACAAATGGATGCCATGTTCTATAGAACTTCTAATTGCATGCTGGCAGTCAACAAGCTTCAATTTTGTAAATGATGTGCTATTTTGAGCCAACTCATTAGAGAATTATTTGCTAATCAGGAGTCTGGCTGTATATTTAACCCTCATACTATAGTCTCTTTTAGCCATTATTTTCACGATATGTATGTCGAAAAGATTATGACCAAAAGTTGGCTTACTGAGTTGGGACCGGTGGGTCGTTAGTAGTGATGTCTGACATTTACTTGCACCCAACTTCTACTTGAAGACCTTACTCTGTATATGCACCTAAATTTTATACACACACATACATCCAGCATGACTCGGAAGAATAAGTTTTTAAATGAGTATACTTCTAAGCACTAAGTGAAGTACAACTTTTCTTTTGTTTGAAGACAAGGGTGATGCTAGTGATGTAGAATCTGGTGCGCAAGAAGAAGATACCCTTATCCAGGATGAGATATACAAATCACGTCTTGCCTCTATTAAGCGTGTAAGTTCAACTCTACAAGTTATTTCCTTATCTGATTTTATTAAAGAGCTGTACCAGTTATCTTGATTTTTTCCTTGCAATCCACATGATTGAGTTATGATTTTTCTTTAGGAGGAGGAAAGTCTTCTCCGTGAAAGAGATCGCTATGAACTAGATAAGGGAAGGCTTATACGTGAAATGAAGCGCATTCGAGATGAGGATGGATCCCGTTTTAACAATTTTCAAATACTGAATAATAGATATGCCCTTTTAAATCTTCTTGGCAGAGGTGGATTCAGTGAGGTTTATAAGGTCAGATATCTGGCAAGCTTGTATCTTTGAAATGTTTTTCTAAGCATGTTTAAACACGGATGTGTCAGAAGTCTAGTAATCCTTGCCAAAATTGGCAATTGTGAAAATACATCTTTTTGCGGTGATTTGAAATTGAGAAATTTCCGGCAGGCTTATGACTTGGTAGAGCATAGATACGTTGCATGTAAACTTCATGGCCTGAATGCTCAGTGGAGTGAAGATAAGAAGCAAAGTTACATAAGACATGCAATTCGAGAGTACAACATTCACAAGACATTGGTGCACCATCACATTGTTCGGCTTTGGGACATATTTGAGATTGACCAGAATGCTTTCTGCACTGTCTTAGAGTATTGTAGCGGTAAACTAACTTAACCACATTTTATGTCTGGGAGCATTTTTTATTTAGTTTCTTGGTAGAGAATATCTACAAATTCTGTCTGGATAATGGTTTGATATATCTACCATGCATATTTAATTTCATTTTATCTTCTGATTTCTTTTATTGCTTCCAGGCAAAGACCTTGATGCTGTTTTGAAGGCAACACCAGTATTGCCTGAGAAAGAAGCTAGGATTATCATAGTTCAAATATTTCAAGGCCTTGTGTACTTGAACAAAAGAGCACAGAAGATTATCCATTATGATCTGAAGCCTGGCAATGTTCTCTTTGATGAGTTAGGTGTAGCAAAAGTAACTGATTTTGGTCTTAGCAAAATAGTAGAGGATGATGTTGGATCCCAGGGTATGGAACTTACATCCCAAGGAGCTGGAACATATTGGTAAGTATGCAGTTTAATGTCCTTCCTTGAAAATGTCTACCTTTGCTGTTTTTTTCTCCCCAGTTCTGCTGCAATTACCTCATATCTTATGCCGGTTATCTACTAAATCTACCTATTCTTTCTATTTTGTGCTTGTTCTAGTTTGTGGTCATATCTCATTTCTTTTAACTTGCAATGTTGTGTTGATTTTTATTTTGTGATTTCAGGTACTTGCCCCCGGAATGCTTTGAGCTTAGCAGAACGCCTCTGATTTCATCAAAGGTAGGTGACTCCATCCCCAATCTCTTCCTTATCACTTTTTTAGCAGATGGTTTTATTACCTTGTAACATCAAATTTTTCTGCCCTTGCGAATTTTTCTTCTTGGAATGCTTAGAAGTTATCAGACCTATGTACCCAAATGGTTTGTTATTTGTGTCATCAATTTTTCTTTTGATGTGGTATTTCATTAAAACCAGGTGGATGTTTGGTCAGCCGGTGTTCTACTTTACCAAATGCTTTTTGGTAGACGTCCTTTTGGGCACGACCAGACTCAAGAACGAATATTGCGTGAAGACACAATTATTAAAGCTCGTAAAGTTGAATTCCCATCAAGGCCCACTGTCTCCAACGAGGCAAAGGTTAGTTCTGTGTTGTCTTTGTCAGTTGCTACGGCATATTTTTGTCTTGATGGATGAAACAATTCTGTTAGTGAGCATCAAAAGCAGGTTTAAATTATTAATTACATTTATTTTGGACTTCAACTCGATGTTCAATTGTTCATTCTAGAGAGAATTTTGGACTTGCTAGATGCCACTTAGGATATAACAGCATGAACCAATTGAGCTAGAACTATAGGTTCAAGGAGGCATTCGTAATCTGTTTCTGTGCATGTGCTGCAGATTTGCTGGGTTTTAGTGTTGTGTTTCAGCACTTTCACAATTCGGAGATGATTCGTTTTGTCCTAAGAGATCTAACAAGTGTCGTATTTGTGCAGGATTTGATTCGTCGATGTCTAACATATAATCAAGCAGAAAGGCCAGATGTTTTGACAATAGCACAGGATCCGTATCTTACATATTCGAAGAAGTAAAAACTGTACAACAGAGATCCAAAAAAGAAAAGAGCAGGGTGCGGGATGCAGCAGAATTTGCTTCCAATTCTCTTGAAATAAACCACATGGAATTTTGTACAGATTGTAAAGGTTTTGTTGTGATAATACATCTACCCTGCTTCTGTTTGTATTAACGTCGGTATTTTGGTCTATGAAAACAGATTAATATCATATAGAGCTTTTAAAATTCACAAAAGAACAAGTCAAAACGACCTTTTTGGCCCTATAATTTTATTAGTTGTCAATTTAGTCTTTGAATTTTTATTATCTCTTTCGGCGAACCAGGCTCGTACTTGGTTATTATGCTTAATTTACCTGCAGCCATCAATCAACAAGTTCAAGGTTTTAGCAAACGAAAAGGCATGTCTCTTCAGCAAAGTAAAACCTTCCTGGAATAATAAAATGCTAGGATCATTAAAATTGAAAACCCTTTTGTTCTTTCGGGAGACTGAGTCGGTGCTTGTAATAAAAGTTGCTCGTTCTTTTTGTTACGTTAGTGGTAAGGACCAACTGCAATGTGGTTGGAGCGTTGCTTTCATGGTTATTCTGCTGATTCTGATGGCTCCACCATGCGAGCTCAACATACTCCTTCCTGAGATTAAAACAAACGTCTTTCTTCTTCACTATGGGCAATTGCACAAATCCAATTCAATCAATTGTCAAGAGCCAAATAGAAGCTAAACTTGCCCAAAACAACTACAAATCCTACGCATAATGCTTCAATCCAATGTTATTTACATCAAAAGGTTTACATTAAGAATCAATTATCCGTTAATGACATAAAAATTTATTAGGCAACGTTTTAAAATTTTAAACTTAATTTGATAAAATACGAAAGGTTTTTATTTATTGGGTATTTTGGTTGGAATGTATTTTTGTATACTCAAGCCCAAGGTTTGAGAAGGGAAAATATTGTTATAAATGTATTCCTGGTTGCAAATTTCTTTATTCGTTAAAGCCGAAGTACCCCCCACATCAGATGGCGGCCCTCACCAACACAACCGCCGTAGCCGGCTCCCCTAAAATTTCACCGGTTAAGGCTCTTCCGTTCTTTTCCTCCAGATCGCTCTCCTTTCCCTCTTTCAATCAATCCATTTCCTCACTCAAACCCTTAAGCCTCACCAAATTCCCCACACTTCTCCCTCTTGAAAGCTCCCTTAATCCCTCCCCTTCTCCCTCCCCGTCTTCTCTCAAATCTCGCCTCCGCGACGGTGATACCCTATACGGCATCTTCCTCCTCTCGTTCTCCCCCACTTTGGCCGAGATCGCCGCCTTCTCTGGCTACGACTTCGTAGTTATCGATATGGAACACGGGCCTGGGGGAATCAACGAGTCACTTCAAATGCTCCGCTCCCTCACCCAGACCAACACCCCGGCCATCATCCGCCTCCCTGAGTCCTCCGAGGCTTGGGCCAAGAAAGCCCTTGACCTCGGCCCACAAGGGATCATGTTCCCCATGATTGAATCCGCTAAAGACGCTAAAAAGGCGGTTTCGTATTGTCGTTTCCCTCCCGACGGAATCCGTGGATCCGCCCACACGGTAGTGAGAGCTTCCAACTACGGGATCAACGAAGGTTATCTGAGTAACTACATGGAGGATCTGTTGATAATGTGCCAGGTCGAGACGGTGGACGGTGTCAAAAAAGTGGAGGACATAGCTACCGTCGAAGGGGTCGACTGTATTCAAATGGGTCCGCTGGATTTAAGCGCTAGCGTGGGTTACCTTTGGGACCCGGGTCACAAGAAGGTAAAGGAGGTGTTGAAGACGGCGGAGAAAGCAGTTCTTAAGTCGGACCCGAGAAACGGTGGTGGAGCCTTCTTGGGCGGTTTTGCAATGCCTCATGATCCTCCGGAGGGGCTCGGAAAGCGCGGTTACCATATGGTTTCCGGTGCCGTTGATATTGGGCTGTTTAGAAATGCAGCGGTGGAGGATGTTAGGAAGTTTAAGATTAGTCTGAAGGCTGATTCCGATGATGATGGGGAAGATGATAAAGACTCCGATGAAAAATATTGGAGCGAATAAAATTGATGTGTTTTTTTAGTTCGATTTCCTCTTTGGTTGCAATCCTTTGTAAGCATTGATTTCGTAGACGGCAATGAAATCAAGTTCGAGTTCGGTTCGGTTCAGTTCATCATTATGAGATTTCGACCATTTCTCTCAACTTTCTTAGTGACCTTCAATTTAGCTGCTTGCTTTATGCTGCGAAACATGTTCATTAAAGGCTTCAATTTACTCCCCAGATAGCTGTTCTCTATGATCATCACTGAAAACTCTAACAAAAAGATGACTATAAAAGTTTCGTATTTGAAAGAAAAAAAATGAAATAATAAGAAAAATGAGATAAACAACACATATCAATACCAATAAAAGAACAGGTCATGTCATCATGTTGCATTCGATTTAATATCCAAGTTACTAAAACAAGAGTAATCCCAAGTCCAATGATCAAATCGAAGGGGAGAATACATTGTAACAATGGGGAAAGAATGGACTTGTTTTGTCGTGTGAGTATCATCCAAATATCTGTAACTTAAGGTTGTAAACCCATCTGCTTTCTGGTTTTGCCTACAAACAAGTTTCCGGATTTGAGCAAGCCTGGAATACGTCCACTCAGAGTCGTAAACGGAAATTGGGCGACCGCATCTTTCCTTCCGAGGGAAACTATTGAAATCGTCGAACCAGGCTCATACTTGGTCATTTTGCTTTCTTTTCCTCCATCAACAACTTCAAGTTCTTAGCCACCACCAAGGCATGTCTATGAGCTAAGTAACCTTGTTTGAGTTCCTGGATTATTGCGGTATCTAAATGTTAGGACCACCTTGTGAAACAAGATATTAAACCATGTAACAGGACTGATTCAATACATAAAACCAACACATTTGCAATGTAGCATTATCAAGTCTAAGGTAAACGCTTATTCAACAAAATTATTCTTAACTGTGGGATAGGAGGACTTACTGGGATGTCGGTGATATCTCCGATTGTGAATATGTTGCTTCGACCCTTGATTCTCAGATACTCATCAACCATCAACCTTCCGTTTTTATCCAAATTAGTCTTCAATATAGTCTCGCTAAGCCATGCTGTGGCCAATGGTTTTGCGACACAAATTAAATGGCAATCCGCTTTGATACTTTCTCCGGTCGAGGTTCGATATACTTGACTTCCAACTGAGGTGGAACTCAGATCAACTGCTTGCTCTAGTTTTACTTTAACTTTCCTTGATCTCAGCCAACCTAAACTCTTGTCAGAAGCCTTGGTTCCAATGAATTCCAGTAACCTTGGTCCCTTATGAACCAGCGTAACCTTCTTTCCAGGAAAGGCGCTGGCGATTTCTCCGGCAAGTTCAACACCAGAAGGACCTCCTCCAACAATCAAAATAGACTGAGCAGATTGTATCTTTTGATTTTCTGCCAGCATAATGGATATAATAGAATTTACCTGAGCAGAACAAAATCCAAAATTAAAATTGTTCTATCTTGTACATGTATATTATAATATACATCATGTTCCTCAATAATGCACTCCACAGCTAGAGTATATCCACAAATAATAACACACTTTAGTTTCACAAAACATTTGCAATATGTTCATAGCCTCGATTCCCGGTACTCGAATCATAGCCTCTAATAGTAAGATTAGGAAGACAAAAAGTTGCCGCAGTTTTTTTACCTGCATCATATTGATAAAGTCTCTCCACCTTAGTTATTGGAACAGGATCGGTGTGTCCAGTAGCAAGTACAAGATATTCATAAACAATGTGGCAGCCGTCAGCGGTCAATACATCGGTGTCGGTGATGTTTATCGCAGCGGACTTTACGATATGTCCATTGGTAAGGTAATCTCTATGGTTTATTACCGATCTATCCGCAAACGATGGCTCCACCATGTTCCTTAAGTTTGCCCATGTGAGCTCAAGATACTCCTTCCTGAGATTAGAACAAAGATCTTCCAATTAATCACTCTCCATTCCGAGGCAGTTGACCAAATCCAGTTCGATCAATTGTCAGAATTAAGAACTTTTAAAGAGCCTGCCAAATAGAAGTTAAACCTACCCAAAACAACTACAAATCCTACATATACTGCTTCAATCCCATATTATATTATTTACAAATATCAAAAGGCTTTCAGCAGGAAAAATAAAACAAACCAGAAATTTAATTCAGCTGTTGGGTTCATTGGACTCGCATTTCAGAGTTTTTCATCGGACATGAATTGAAATTGAAGAAAAACAAATCATTTTGAAGGGGAAAAAGCCAAGAAAACTTACGGATCGATGAGAGTGAGATCAGCATCGAATTGGATAGTTTTGGCGAGGAGAGAGCCGGCAATTCCACCACCAATAACCACCACCCTTCTTCTTCCTCCTTCAGATTCCATGATGTCTTCAATGTTTTTGGTTTTGTTTTTGCCTCGTTGGTTCAGATTATGGAAGAAAGATTTGTTTGGGTGCTTACTTGAAAGCAACTCGAGTTCACATCAAAGGGATAATATCTTTAGTGTTGGTAAAGAAATGTAAGGTCAAACATTAGAGGGGAAGAAAGATTGAATTCTTCCAGATCTCATGATTTGTAGATACAACCAGCATTATGTTCTGAGAAGAATCAATTAAGAAATTAAAAATTAAAATACTTCTGAATTTTGGGTCCAATGGATGCTTCGATTTCAATGGACTCTGTCGTTGGATGGATCAATATTGATATTTTCGTATTGCTTGTGGGATTTTTGTCCTTTTAGCCAATCAAGGTTCGACATTTGTAACTAAAAATTTCACAGTTAAAAATATTGTTTTTTTTAGATTATGTCTATTGTAACTGAAAAATGTATCAAGTGCATAATATTTTAGGTTTAGACAAAGATTATTGTATTTTTTATAGCAAATTATATAATTTGTATATCTATTTTTTTACAACCTAAAAATTACTCCCGACTTTTATCGATTATAACTGAAATTTATTATCAAGTGTATAATTTTTTAGAGTATATATAGTAACATTTTAGGTAGTAATGCAACATTCTCGAATGTAATCGAAATTATTATTAATTGTGTAGTATTTTAAGGTTTAAATCCAACGTAAATTAATTTTAGATTTTCTCACCGCATAATAAAAGTATAGATTAATTTTTAGTTAATTCTCACATATATTCGAAGAAATAATTATATAAATCATAAAATAGATCGTATAAAAATCTTTACTAATTGAGGTTTGGAATTTAAGTGTGGGCTTGATGTAAAATAAATCTTCAAACTATCTTTAAGATAATTTTAGGTGTATAACATTTTTTTTTGCTCAAAATAGGTCCCTAAGTTTCCAATATCATACTTTTAAGTGTATGGTTCATAATGATCGTTAAAACTGACAATTATCTAACACATATTATTACTATATTTTCTAAATTTTTTATTTTTAAAATAAAAATATCATTTAAAAAAAATCCCTCCCCCTTTGCCCCCTCCACCCGGGGTCCCAAATTAATCCCAAAATTTCACCCCTGGCCTCTCGCTCAAATTCTCTCTCCTACTCCGGCTGTCCCCCTTTCTCCTAATATCTGGGATTATTGGAATTAATTCCCAACTAAACCCCTATCTATTAAAAGTAGGGTTAGGGATTTATGTATTTAGGAATTTGAGAAAATAATAAGAGCAATAACTAGGACTGTAAACGAGCCGAGTCGAGCTCGAGTATTGTTGAGCTCGATTCGAACTAGAAAAGTTTAAAATTAGGGTTGACTCGAAAACTCACGAGCTAAAAATTATCAAACTCAGCTCGAACTCGAAATGTAATATTGAAACTCGACTCGAACTCGAAAAGGCTCGAACTAAAAAAAATTTAGGAGCTCAATTGAAGCTCGAGACTCGAGCTCGATTTTGTGCTCGATTTTGTGCTCGAACTCGATTCAAGTTCGAACTCAAACACGAATTTGAACCTACAAAAATCTTATATTACATTTAAAAAATATTTTTTTAAAATTTTATAATTGTCAATAATGTATTTTTAATAATGTAATTTTAAAAAATCTAAAATTATAATATAACATTTTTTCAAGTAGCTCGCGACCTTTTCGAGTCGAGTAGTAAGTAGCTCGTTTTAGCTCGTTAAGAATTTGAGTCGAGTTCGAGCTCGAGTCGAGTTCATTCGATTCGAGTGTTGACATAGCTTTGATCGAGTCGATCTCAAGTAGCTTGCGATCTATCTCGTCTCATTTACAGCCCTAGCATTAACCGATCATTAAATAAAGAGTAATAGGTAGATGATTTTTCGACGATAAAGATAATAATCGAAGACGACCATAAAAGAGTTTGAAATTAATAATTTCAGGATTTTTGTGTTTTTATTCTAAATAATTTTGGAAATTTTTTAATTTAAAAAAAGTTATGCCTTTTATTTAAAAATATATTTTTTAAATTTTTATAAATCTAACATGAGTCAAATAACATATAAATTTAACATTATTACGGACTAGACACCTAAAAGTATAATGACATAAATGTTAGGCTCATATTTTAAACGAAAAAAATCTTTAAACACTTAAAATTAACTCAAGATATAATTTAGACACTTGTTTTTGCATTAAATTCAAAATTTATACTAAAATCATTTAATATGATTCAAAATTAATTATTATTTAATAAAACTATTAAATTAATATTTTTTATTAATCTTTGTTAAGTACAATATAATATTTATTTAAAAATAACTCTCAACTATTTTATATTGAACGCTCATACCCTATTAATCATGATGCTTGAAATTAAAACCTCAAAAAAATAACAAATATTTTATCATAAAAATCGTTTTGTTCATGCTTAAAATTAAAATTTTTAAATAACAAAAAGAACAAAATAAATCAATTATTGAGCACTTGAACCTGGTACGACTCAATTCATCGTCATATGTGGTTACATTAAACAAGTGATAAGACCACGTGATCTGTTTTTTATAGTTAGGTCTGAACTGTTTGGTTTTATTGAAATTTAAATTATTATTGAAATGTACTTAAATTGTTGGATAAAATATATGTTTAATATATAAAATTATCAGTTTTATTTCACTTTAATACCCAAACTTTTTTTGTTTTAAAATGATACATATTGTTTATTTTTTATTTCATTTTAGTACTTTGTTGTTAAAAATTTAATGGAATTGTTGAAGTGGCATTTATTAATGGATAAATTATATCATTTATCATTTAACTATATTCTCGTTCTTATTTTGGTCACTAAATTTTAAAAAAATCAATTTAACTACTCAACTTTCAAATTAATCATGTTTGAATCACTTTAATTTATTTTATTAATAATTATTGTGACATGATATTTTTATTATTGTTTTATTAATATATTATTAAAAAAATTAAATTTGAAAGTTAAAGTGATTAAATAATGAGTAATTTGAAAGTGAAGTAATTAAATTAAAAAATTAAACTTTAGTTACCAAAATAAGAGCGAGAAGATAGTTGAGTGAGGAATGATTCATTTTACTCATAAAAAAGTATCATATTGTAACAGTTTCTCTCAATTTTTAATGGTAAGATACCAAAACGAAACAAAAAATAAACATTAAGCATGATTTTGAAACAAATGAAAGTTTAGGTAATTAAATAAAATAAAAATAAAAATTTAGGTATTAAATGTGTAGTTTATACTAAATTACTTTGATAGAACAGGTTTGGTTTTATTGCGTACCAGCATGTGCGCATGTTAACCGATAGCAGTGCTGAAGGAGAAGAGGAGAGCCGAGGTGGAAAAAAACGGGCGTTTACCTTACCTGATGTTAACATTCGGTAAAAGAGAAATTCTTTAGGCCCGGCGCATGTTAGCTCTCTCTTTACAGTGATGGAGGCAAAAGATCGTGGGCTTAAACACACCGACGAATCATTGCTTCCAATTTGTCAACTCAGTGAGATATTGGCATTTGAAGAATGGTAATTGTTAAGAATTAAATATTGTTCGTATAAATTAATTAAGTTAAATCCAAAGTTTAATTATTTAGGCCTAATATAAAAATTGCCTAAACTATATATTGTTTTATAAAGTGGTGTCTATTTTTTTCCGGTCAATTCAGAGGTCTAATATTACAAATATTATCACTCTAGGTGCATGTTTATTTCTACCAATCCAAGTGTCTAACGTTACAAACATTACCATTTTATGTGCATGTTTCGTAACAGACGTGTCACATTTTGATTTCAAAATTTTCAAAAAATTCAAAAATCTTTTAAAAAAATCCTAAACTTTGAAAACCCTAAATCTAATCCATATACCCACATCGATCACCGTCATTGCTGTCGTTACCATTAGTCGAACCTCCACCCAGTCGTGCCTCCACTCAAAGAAGAGCCACCACATCCGAAGCCAATAGGATCTGAATCGAGTTTATTGTTTCGTCGGGTTTACCGTTGATTACATCATCGAGGTGTGTTTTTCTGGGTGGTTGTTTGGGGATAAATAACCCTCGGGTGGAGGCACATTCAAGGGTAAGCTCAGTCGACAAAAATAGCGGCCAAAATGACGGTTGATGTAGGTATAAGACTGAAATTAGGATTTTCAAAGTTTTTGAGATTTTTTAATATTTATTAGAAATTTGAGTTTTTTAATAAAATAAATTTTTTATTTTTTAAAAATATTTCAAAATTACCAAAATGTAACATGTGTCATATAATAACTTTTTTAATAATAGTTACATACCATACATCTAAAATAATAACGTTTGTAACGTTATACTTAGATTAACCGAAAAAAGGTTTGGACATTACTTAAAAAAAAGTATAGATTGGATATTTGTTTTTATATTAAACCAATTATTTATTAATATTTTAGTAGTAAATGCTTTTGAAAGTGTTCTTTATTATATATAAAAATATTGTATGATACATTGATTATACAATTTTTCTCTTCATTATCAATTTTAGTCTATTTTATGCGTTAGAATATATATAATTGGTGATAATAAATGTCAGAATGGGTATAAAAATAAATTCATAAAACCTTTTAATGGTAAAATGAGATATTATTTTATTTAAAAGATTTAGGTTTAAGCAAATATATTTATATAGTATACATCTATTACCAAGTAATTAATTTTTTAACATATATTAATTTATAATCACTCTATATTATAAAAAAATATAAAAATAACTCTTAAAACCTATAGGATGAAAAAGATTTTTTATTTTATTGAGTGCCAGAGGATTTTATTTGTTTGTCTAATTATAACGTGTTAATTAATATTTGTTTTCTTTAAAAACATAAATAACTTTTAATATTATATTTAGTGAATCAAATAGCATTCGAGCACTTGTATGTAACATATAAATGTTCATTATCAAAAGATAAAGAGTATTTAAACAAAAAAAAATCCACTCTGCCATTCCACAAAACAAATAAACAATAATCAGATAATTAAAGAGTTAATTAAGTTTTACATTTGGTTGACTACTCACTATCGTGCTTTAGTTATTTTAACCACCTCTCTTTCTCCCTATAAAATTCGTAACTAAAAAAGTAGCTTAAAATATATATACCTTTTCTTTCTTGCTGTTGAGTGAAGTGAAAGAGAAAAACTTTAGAGCTCAACAGCCATGAAAGGAGGAGAGGAACGTAGACGAAGTTTTCGATGGTTTTAAAAAATAATGGTCAACACTGTTCGGTTGGTTACTGAAACGTATCACCAGCATTGGAATTGAAGCTAAGAATTCGGCAATGGTTTTGAGATCCGGTGAAATAATTGTTTTTAAGACGAACGTGAATTGATTCTTCGTTTTTTCCCATTTCCCCTCCTCTTAGTTTATGTTTCTGTTCGCATTATTGTTTCGAAATTAAAAAAGATCGAGTAAAGAGGTAAAAGCAATGGAGTCTCGGATGGATCATTACGAGATCATGGAACAGATCGGCCGTGGTGCTTTCGGTGCTGCCATTCTCGTTCATCATAAATCCGAGAAGAAAAAGTATTTTTTTTTCTTTCTACTTTCTCACATTCTTAATTTTTGAATTTTTGGTAACTTTTTTTTAAAAGAAATTCAGGTATGTGTTGAAGAAGATCAGATTGGCACGACAAACGGAGCGTTGCAGGAGATCTGCACATCAAGAAGTTAGTTTATTTTTTTATTTTTAAATTAAGTCTGTAACAGAGTTTAATTTCCAATCTATAAAATGGTTTTTGAATTTTGTGGAATGTAGATGGCACTTATTGCACGGATTCAGCATCCTTGCATTGTTGAATTTAAGGAAGCTTGGGTTGAGAAAGTAAGATACAATAATACCTTCTCTTTTTTTTTGGTATGAATCTTGACTGCAAATTTAACTTTTACAAGTAGCTTGCTAAGAACGTGACAGCCTTTCTTAACGTTGATATCAATTTTTTTGTTTATTTATTATGTAGGGTTGCTATGTTTGTATTGTTACTGGATACTGTGAAGGTGGAGATATGTAAGTTTCTAAGTTGAATTGAGAACTTTGATTATGAGTTTTTTTGTTTTTGAATTTATGCAATCTTTGTAATCTGTCAATATTGTTCTTTTTCTTATTCCTTTTAACAGGGCTGAATTGATGAAAAAATCAAATGGGGTGTATTTCCCCGAGGAGGTACCATAATTTTACAAGTTAGTTTCTTCTCTGGCTATGAGTTATGAGTTATGACTAACTGTTAAAAATGATGATCGTGAACACTGTACAGAAACTTTGCAAATGGTTTGCACAGCTGCTTCTGGCAGTTGAATATTTGCATTCAAATTTTGTCCTGCATCGTGACCTTAAGGTATGTGTGTAAATTTAAATTAATCCTTCAATATCAGCTTAATGATTTCTTGACTGATTTTTAGCACTTCTTGCTAGTGTTCCAACATCTTTCTTACCAAAGATCAAGATGTGCGCCTTGGTGAGTTTGTCTTCTCGCTTTTCCTCTTGGCTTCTACATGTTCTCTACTTTTTTTTATCCATCATTTAGCCATATTTGATATCCTACTTGGTTACATTTGTTGGGTTTATTATCCTAAACTTTCTTTCTGATTTGTACTGGTTTAGGGGATTTTGGGCTTGCAAAAACTCTAAAGGCAGATGATTTGGCTTCTTCGGTATGTACCATGTTAAATTATTTGTAACAACCTTTTTAAAAAACTTTTCAACCATCTCCAAGGATGGGAAAGAATTTCATTCTTCTATTGTTTCTCTTCTTTTTCTTCCTATACTTGGTTGATGAGCTCATCCTATTTAGCTTGAAATAAGAGATTTTCTCGGTTTGCACTTGCCTCAATGCTGGTGTATATTTTATAAAAAAACCTTTCATGTTAGTGTGGTTACTTATAAAGTAGATTGTTCCATTCTACCAAGGTTGCTGTCACATTCTAATATGCTGAGGAACTGTAGTAGAAAATAGTGTATGTTTAAAGGAACGAGAAAAATGTGTGCCACAGCTTGCAGTTAAACTTTGTGCTAATTTTAACCTCATTTGCTCAGGATAAATTGTTTCTAAATTGCCAAGTTATATAAGAAAATAATCACTGCTGAGAATATATATATGTATATATAATTTTTTTATTTAAATAAAGAATTAAAAAAGGAATCTTGTTGATACCCTCGTGTTCCAGTGATCAATGACCCAGATGCTGTAAAATGAAGAATATATACAGTATTTAACTTCTGGTTCTTTATTTGGAATGAGCTAATATTAGAAGATAGAGAGAGATTTATTTAAAAAATTTTAACGGTCTTGTAACTCTTGTTTTAATAATTTAAAAAAATCTAAAAATTTGAAAAAGGAATAGATATTGGAGTGCTGAATATGTCTTAACTATCATAAACGTCCAAAGACATTATACAATATGTATTGGGCTATATTTGATATCACTTTACCATTTTGTAGTTATTAATTGTTTTGTACATGGCTCAGGTGGTTGGAACTCCCAATTACATGTGTCCTGAATTGCTTGCAGATATTCCTTATGGTTTCAAGTCTGATATCTGGTCCCTGGGTATGTCTCCTAATGAGAACATGTTTGACACGTGTAGACCTTCTTCTAGCTAAATTGTTTCTTGTTTAACAGGGTGCTGTATTTATGAGATGGCTGCTCATCGCCCTGCTTTTAAAGCTTTTGTAAGTGTTCTTAAGTTCTTTTGCTCGAATATGTTCCTTGTATTCTGCATTGTGATTATGACAACCCCTCTTTTTGGGTGTAGTTTATAACCTATTGTGGCAAGTAGCATGTGTTTCATTTGATATCATGCTGAACTAGGAAACTGTAAAATTCCTAAGTTTTTGTTCTTCCTTTTGTTGTATATACTGGATTTTCAGTCAAATGTTGTAAAGGTTCATGTTCTATTCTCCACTCTTTTACGCAATGCTTTCAATATGTGATTCCTTACAACTGTTACTTTTTGCCTCCACTAACTTCTATCAAACTTTTTGTTCTAGGATATGGCAGGGTTGATAAGCAAGATAAATCGTTCCTCCATCGGGCCTTTGCCTTCTTGCTACTCACCATCTTTGTAAGTCTTAATGCACATTGTAGAGCTCACCATTATGTTTTCATGATGACCAAGTATTCTCTATGATTTTTCATGCTTCAACTAAAACTTTCAATGCTTTATTGTCTCTTCATTGTTCTAGTTCTCTACTATCTTTTATGTATTTTATATTTGGATAAAGTGCTGATCTTTTAAATCAAATACGTATTCATCTAGGAAATTTGAAACTAGTTTCACGGAAACCTTAAGCCTTTATCATATATCAAGTTATTAACTCCTCTCTACATGGTAGGTAATTGGTTTAACGTTAAACATGCAGGAAGATGCTGATCAAGGGCATGTTAAGAAAGCATCCAGAGCACCGACCCAGTGTAAGCATTTATTTGCGCCCAACTCTAAGAATTCTCCACATGCAGGACTTCAATATACCAATTTGATTATTTTCACCTTGCTTAGGCATCGGAACTTTTGAAGCACCCTTATTTGCAGCCATATGTTGATCAGTTTCGCCCATCCTTCGGCTTTTCTTCAACAAATTGTTCCCAGGATGAGCATATTTCGTCTGGTCCTGATAATGTGAAAAATATGGCCG
>NW_024062198.1:0-97286 GCF_006381635.1 Hibiscus syriacus
GGGGACCTAAATGCAGTGCCTAAAAGTTCAGTTGACGTTTATAAATATTTACCCTAACGACAGTGAAACAACTGTTATGTCGGGGATCATATTACAAACGAACTAAATGTTTGATAATTGTATTATAAGTTTTAAAAGTTAGAAGACCTAAATGTAAGCATCTAAAAAGTTTAGTGACCATTTATATATTATACCCTATATTTAATTATGTAATGTAAAGGTAGCACTTGGCATGCATGTGTCTAAAGGGTTTTAAGGCTTTGGTCATTTTTGTATGCAAGTACAATGATTCATTTGGACAGGTACTTAGGGGTGTTTGGATCAAGGAATGTTGGATTCTCATGGGAATGAAAATCCATATTCTCATGTTTGGTGGCCGGGAATCTCATTTCCGGTAATGTTTTATTACCAAAAGTAGATTTTTTGGGTATATTACTTGGAATGTGAGTACCTCCCTTTCCTTAGGTATTATTGGATAACCGGTTTTTTGGACTAAAATACCCTTAAAAAAATTCTTTCAAAAATATCTTTCTTCTGTCATGAATAATAAATTCTACAAAGGTTAATTACAAATTTATCCTTAAACTATTTTAAATTTACAAAAAAGTCTATAATTAAAATTTTATGAAGTTCAGGGGTTAAAATAAAATGTTACCCTTTCATTAAACCTTTTTATATTTTCAATTTTGTAATATATATATATATATAGATATATATATATATATTAAATTTTTAAAGAAATATAAATATTTTCCAACTTGTTAAAAAAACAAATATATAATAAGGACAATTTGATCAAATATACATTCTAATAATCTTTTATTCCTTTAAACCAAAACACGGTAATCTTACATTCTTGCTAAACCAACCAAACACAAAATACACACATTCTCATTAATCATATTTCCTAGTAACTTTATTCCCACTGGTAATCTTACATTCCGTGAACCAAACGCACCCTTAGGGACAGACAATAAGATAAGTGGGAGTAGTCGTCTCTCTTAAAAAATTTAAAATTGTCATATATTTTAGATTTTTTATCTATGTATTTTTATTGTAAATTATTTTTACCCTCCTAGAAATTTTAACTCACGTTAATTTGTCTTCTTAACATAAAATCTTACGTCTCTCTCTACATGTACTCTTGTTTCGCAAACACGAGTTGTGTCATTTCAAGTTTTTTTTAATTAACTTTTATAATCTTAATATTAAATATATCTAGGAATTGATTTTATATTATATACTATTTTTTTTATTCATATTATTAGAACATATTTCAAGTTATCATAAACTTGACTCGCTTTTAATATTTTTTTATTTTATATATTAAAATCGGATCTAAGAATTATAATAAACCATATTATAATTTTTAGAGAAAATAACCTCAGTGACCAAAAATGCCTTATAATATACGATTTTAACAAACTTTTTTGGATTTGCCAAAATGACCAACTAAATCGCAATGCGATCGATAATTCGCAACGCGATCTCCGGTATTGCAAATCAGTTTCCAGAATCGCAACGCGAACTTCGACTATCGCATTGCGATTTACATTTCGCATTGCGATAGTCCAAGTTGCGTTGCGATTTATTACAAATTGTTCCGATAGTCCAAGTTGCGTTGCATTTGTTTCTAAGAATTTTCTCTAAAAAGAAATTCGCGCGGACGTGTCGAAGACACGTATGACCACGACCACGAGACGAGACGGGCGGCGGCGGCGGCGCACAAGAGTCCCCCTTGTTCTCTATCACTCAACAAGGAAGTGGGAAAGCCAAGCCTTAAATACCATTCCCAATAGTGTTTCCAATACTATGGGGGATTGAGCATTACCAACACTTGTTTCCAATACTATGTGATTATTCAGGAAACAATTAACAATCATGCACCTTAAAACACTGAATCAGCAACCAATGGCATTATATTATACGATAAATATGTCATAATTAAAAGTCAATCTACAATCAATCGCAATTATTGCAATTTTAAGCAAAACATTCAAAAAAATTGCATCACTCGCGAGAATAAAAAAAATTGTTATCGTGCAATTACAATCAATTGAAAATAAATTAGAATTGCATGAAAACTAAACGAAACACAAATACTTTTCATACAAATACTAAAGTCATTAACTATATTCACAAATATATCACTATTTAAGGCTCATCCCACATAGTATTGGGAACAAGTGTTGGTAATGCTCAATCTCACATAGTATTGGAAACACTATTGGGAATGGTATTTAAGGCTTGGTTTTCCCACTTCCTTGTTGAGTGATAGAGAACAAGGGGGACTCTCGTGCGCCGCCGCCGCCGTCCGTCTCGTCTCGTCTCGGGTCGTGGTCATACGTGTCTTCGACACATCCGCGCGAATACTATCTTTTTAGAGAAAATTCTTAAGAAACAAATGCAATACCACCAGTCGTTGCGATTTTGGACTATCGCAACGAACTTGGAATAAATCGCAACGCGAACTTCGACTATCGCAACGAACTTGGAATAAATCGCAACGCGAACTTCGACTATCGCAACGCGAACTTGGACTATCGCAACGAATTTGGAATAAATCGCAATGCGAACTTCGACTATCGCAACGAACTTGGACTATCGCAACGAATTTGGAAAATCGCATTGCGATAGTCGAAGTTCGCGTTGCGATAATCGATGTTCGCGTTGCGAATCTAGAAACTGATTTGCGATACCGGAGATCACGTTGCGAATTATCGATCGCATTGCGATTTAGTTGGTCATTTTGACAAATCAAAAAAAATTGATTAAAATCATATATTATAAGATATTTTTTGTCACTGATGTTATTTTCTTTAATTTTTATATTATACTATCAATTATGATTTTAATTAATAAAAATGATTTATTTTATTTACATAGAACACCGTATCGACATGGTGTCGGTAAAAGTACCCTAAAATATTTTTGATTGACTTTTAACATACCAAAATGCACGTCAGTTATGACGGATTGACGATGAGCTCATTCCGCAGCCAATAAAAATTGAGATTATGGATATTTCAGATTTCAGGTAGGAGTCTTATATTATATTTAGATTAATTAGTTTTAATTGTGATAACTGTTGAGATATTAGTTATTTAATTAAATTTATAAGAAATTATTCTGGTATATATAATTTATTATTACTTAATTGTTTCTGAGTGTGACAACTGAGAATCGTAAGAGAGAAAAAGAGAGGTCAATCATGTTGGCAAATTGCAAGCCACGTTGGATAAGACGTCCTGCGAAAGCCGGCGTTTTTCCAAAAAAAAATATTTTTTAAATTTAATATTTCTGATCAGATATCGGCCAGATTATATTTCTCGATCTAACACTTTTTGCAGTAAGGCGCGTCCTCTGCATCGCGTTATACGCTGATTTGACGTCACGTAGGAGCCGCGCCTTACCTGTGATTTTGACACGCATCAGAAAGGCGTGGGCCTTGTCCCGCGCTATACCCTTAATTACCAAATTACCCCCGCCCGTTCGCACCCATCCCTCCCTATAAATACCTTAATTTTCAATCACTTTCATCACTCTAAATCCTCTCAACTTCTCTCAAATACTTTTATATTCTATTATTAAGGTATATTTTATAATATTTAGTTTTTTAATAATTTATTTAATTATTTTAATTGCTTAATATTTTATTTAATTAATTATTTTTGCAGATATAAAATGGAAGGCGATCTACTTTGGTTGGATGGAAATCATATATCTCGACACTTTGCTGATACAGTAACATTTTAACTTTTTAATTTAATTAATTAATTTATTTAATGCATGATTATTAGTTTAAAAATTAATTTGTGTAATTATTTATTTTTTAGGAGAGAGACCGTATATTAGATCCTTTTATTAGGAACCTTAAGTTAGTTATACCTACTCGTGTAATGTCGTCTTTAGTAGAGGCTAAATTCGATCACCTAGGTAGATATCAGGGTTATTGTAAGATAGAACCAAACCTTATTTCTGTCTTAGTAGAGCGGTGGAGGCCGGAGACCCATACATTCCATCTTCCGTGCGGAGAGTGCACGATCACCCTTGAGGATGTTTCTATGCACCTAGGGCTTCCGGTGGATGGAGGTGTGATATCAGGGATAGCTTTCGGTTCTTTGACTACTTTGTGTCGGGTTAGTCTATGATGTGTCCTGGAAAATTTTAACGGTGGACGGATACCATTAAATTGGTTAGATGCCAATTTTCGGGAGTTTAGCGAGGACGCGTCTGACGATGAAGTTAAACAATATGCCGGGCGCATGCATACTGCAGCTGATAGGAGGGTTGCTGATGCCGGAAAAATCGCACAACCAAGTTCACTGTATATGGTTGCAACATCTTGGCAACTTTTATCTGGCCGGATCACTTATTTGGGGCTCGGCAGTTTTGGCTTGCCTGTACAGGGAGATGTGTCGAGCCATTGACTACAGGCATAATGCTATCGGCGGATGTCTCCCGCTGCTGCAGTCTTGGGCATGATATCGATTGCCTTTTTTATGTCCCGTTGTCAAGAACCCATTCGTATTTCCGCTACTCTGAGAGTAATTATAAAACTGATTTTGTATATTAATTTTATACAGTGAATAAGAATTATTTTTCTTAAATGGTGGTCTACTGATAGGAAAAATCATCAGGATCTACTTGATGATTTATAAAAAATTAGGGGGTTAATCGATCAGAAGGCTGTCACACAGGTATGAATTTTATTGTTTAAAAATCGATTTTATATTATAGTTATATAATTAGATTAATATTTTGATAAAAATTATATATATTTGTTTTAGTTTGAATGAGTGTCATATTCTACTGATAATGTGAGGGCGGTGATCTTTCCTGAGTTGAAGGGCCCATCAGATATTTGGATGGCAATGGTCCCGTTGATCTGTTATGCGACCGTCGAGTGGCACTCCACTGATCGCGTGCTTCGGCAATTTGGTTGTTTTCAACCAATTCCGGAAGCACCTCGCAATATGGACGAGTTGCATAACACATATAGACGCGGTAAAACAGTTACAGATTGGCTGGTGAGGCATCATGAGTGGGTCATGTTGTGGGATGATCGACATCAGTGCCTTCCCCATAGAGAGCCCATTTATGTTGATGACTTAACGGTCGGTGATGATTATTATGAGTGGTTCAACAGAAACGAGAAATCGTTTCTGCTTCCCGAGGATGCACGAGGGCGGACCTTTCCACGACATCGACAGAGACGTTCACCGACATAGCACCATCGTCCCCCGACTCGTGGATGGAGAGCAGGTACATCCGGTTCATCCTCAGTTGCACCAGCAAGACCTTCACAGCAGCCACCGTATCCAGCAACTTACATACCGCAACCATATATGATGTCGCCACCGACTTTCCATTACCAGATGTCACCGCCGCCGCCTTTACCTGCTTTTATGACCTCGCTGCCGCCGTCATCACAGATTACCCCTCCTGGAGGCTATTATGGATCTATGTTTACAAATATGACTTGGGGTTCATATATTAGATATTTAGCGGGTTCAGCCTCATCACCCATGGCCGCAGCACAGACACCTCCTGTACAGTTTTCACACTCAGCGATGTCTGGGTTTTATGAGTTTTCCCCAGTTTTCGCAGGCCGGTGGGATAATCAGTCATACCTCCAGGGTTCTTATTCTATGGTGCTGCTTCATCGTCATCAGCTCCTCATCAACCGAATGTACCTACTCAAGATAACGACGACGACGATGATGATGGTGGTGATGATGATGACAGCGATGAGTCACAACCAGTGATACGAAGAAATCCTCGTCGAGACCGACATCCATCGCCCTACAGAACACATTCGCGTCGCAGGTATCGATAGAATTTTTTTATTATTATATTTGTATTTAGTTTATTGGACTTTTTAATTATAATATTTTATTATTTCTCATTTAATTCTTACTTTATTTTGTTAAATTTGTTTGACCTTTTTTTAATGTATTTCAGTTAATTTTGTTTATTACCATTTAATATCCGTTATTGTAATTTGGTTCTCATTTACCATTTAATACTTTTGTGAGTTTGTTGTATTTAAAATTTTGAAATACCAAATTGTTCGATAATTTTCTTAAGTTTGTCACTTTATCTCTTTTATTATAATCACATATAACGCAAACGTCCAATCTTGTATTATTGTATCATTTTTTTAATCTTCATAAGCGATTATCGAATGACATTAACTTGAAGTAAATGCAAATCAAAAGTACAAGAATTATTATTTGATAAACAAATACATTATTTCCTCATCAATTGTTACTTGATGGCAATAGAAGTTGACATGTTTTTCTAGTGTGTCCTGGGTTTCTACAATGCCTACATCTTCTGACTTGTCTAGATCTTTCTCGAATATCCATATCGCAATGAATTCGATTGGATTTTGGACGACCACGCTCCCTCAATTAACTCGGATTTGGTACAATCGAAAGCCAATCTTGAACCTCATCAGGGTCTTTGTCATTACCTATGAGGGGAAACTCAAATTCGTATACCTTAAAAACTTCAGATAGTAGGTATACAGGATCCACAAAATGGTTATAGTCTTGACGTATATGCGAGCAAGCTGCTATCACATGAGAGCATGGATACTTAAGAGCTTGAAAAAACCCGCAGTCGCACGTTCTGTCCCTTAGATTTACTCTTAACGACATAGCTTCAATCCCTTGAAGAGGTCGCGACAACTCTGTGACATGAAACATTTCATGCCTTCTAGAGAAGCTTGTTACAGACATTCCATTTGATGTAGAATTTTTTTTTCTGTAGATCTGCAACTAATCTAGGGTGATAGACATGACCGCCTTGCATCCAGGTTTGAGCTTGTCCCCCAAGCTTCTCAAAAAACGCCCCCAAACAAAAATATGTAGTCTTTACCAAAGCCGCTACTGGTAAGTGACGTGCACCCTTTAAAGTTGAATTGATTGCCTCTACCAAGTTGGTCGTCATGTGTCCATATCGATATCCACCATCATATGCGTTCGTCCACATTTCTTTATCGATAAGGCTGATGTAATCGTATCCTTCCTCGTTCTTTACCCGCAAATCTTGAAGCATTGATTCAAATGTTCGAGGAAGTAGTTCGTAACCTGATCAAAAAATGTATAACTTACTAACTTGCTTTCTTTGCAAAATTAAAACGATCGAAAGAAAACAAACTACATCAGTTTCACTTACTCATGCGCACAATTAATTGACGCTCATCATTCTTCTTGTACCTTCCATGGTAGTTCGCAGCAATGTGTCGGAGACAATACCTATGTTGGACAAAGGGTAGTTGCCACATTGGACCTAAATACTCTATTGCTTCTTTGATCCCAGCTCTGCGATCTAAAATGACACAGATGGTTTCCCTCGTGATAACACGTGCACGTAAATTTTGGAGGAAAAAAACCCAAGAATTTGTATCTTCTCCTTCGACAAGAGAAAAAGCAACTGGAAGAATGTTGCGATTGTCATCTTGGACAACTGCCAATAATAAAACTTGCTTGTATTTTCCATACAAGAAAGTCTCGTCGATCTGGACCACAGGCTTGCAGTATTTTACAATATTAAGGCACTGTGGGTAAGTCCAAAAAACCCGGTAGAATTGGCATCGATCGCGGAGAACTCGATCATTATCGTATGCATAGGAGGTTTCAAAGTCCACAATTGTCCCAGGATTCAACCTCTGCACCAGCCTAAACCAGCCTAGAAGTTCGTTATAAGATGCATCACATTCGCCATGAAGTTTGACAATATTATTTTGTTTTGCCAAACAAGCTTTTTTATAGGAGACAGTGTACCCATACTGCGATTGTATAGCTGAAATCAATACAACAACAACTATATGAGAGCTTGCTTTTACCATGGGCATTATGGCTTGACATATATCACTTCAGAGTCCAAGTTGGGATGATCTTGGTTGACCCCTCCAGCACAACATGTGTGAGGACCGTTGTATATTGTTAGTTCCCATCTGTTGTTTTTCCTCTTCCTCTTTGATACACGAACCATCCAACTGCATCCGTTTTTGCGCCGGGCACAGTAGCATACATATTTTTCGGTCGTGGAGCGGTAGACTCTGGACTGAACAGAATTACGGATATTGTAATTTTTTATAGCCATCATCGCTTCTTCCTTGCTTGAAAACTACATGCCTAAAGATAACTCACCATTATTTATTGATGAGTAATCCATAGTCACCGAGATGATCCCGCAATTTTGGCCCGTACATTACATCATAATCAGCTTCATACATGTGTTGGAGGGTCAGTTTGTGCCACATTTGCTGGAACTTCATCTACATCATCATCACCATCGGAGTTGAATTGTGGTGATTCTGGGTTAATGAATAGTCCAGTCTTAGAACCATCCACACCAGGCTCATGAAGCGGTTCTTCTGGTGGAGATGATGGTTCCTTCATGCTCTCCAAATTTAGGTCAAAGAACCTACTACTAGCACGTTTTCCCCTTGAACTAGAAGGCATATATGGATTGAGATCGAAAAAGCTCGCAGTCGAATGCCTCCCCCTGGAGCTTGAAGCCATCGTGTCAAATGAAAACTGCACAGATTGTTGCGTCGATGGCATCTCCATATTAAGGTCAAAGAAATTTGCAGATAAATGTCTTCCCCTCAAACTAGACGCGATATTGACATACGAATTGTTCGTAGACCCACCTCGGTACATATCGTAAAGAGTTGCGGATGAATGTCTTCCCATTGAAGTTGATGTGCCAGCACAATAATGTGGATTTCCCATTATGGCATTAAAATCATTACACATTACTGTAGTCGGGCTGTCAACTTGATTAACTTTTTCAGCCAGCCCATAGTGTGAGCTTAATGGCTGACCCCGAACAGCACGCACTTGAACAAACTTTTCATACATCTCAATATCGACGTCTGAATAATTACTTTGAGAATCAGCCATCATTTCAACATCATCATTGTTCGATAGTTCGAACGCTGTATAAATTAATGGCAACAATGATATTGGAAATCTGTATTGCAACGGCGACATTCTTCTACTACTTCCAAGATGAACCTTCTTCGAAATCTTCGTTATCAGATCCTCAAGAGTTATGTTTCTCTTGAATGATATTTTAACACGCTCATTTGATACGAATACAACGCCGGTTTCATCTTCTCGAATTTCCATCATAATAAACAATAGCTGAAAGTCGCGTCATTCTTAGAGTTTAAAAGTGCAACAATATTATATCTGCAAAAAAACAACTGAAACAAACCTGATTAAATAAATAATATATGACCAAAAATATAATAGAATAATTTTTTTACACATAAATGTAAATAATTTAAATAATATAATTTTATATTATTACATGCACCGAAAAAATATTTCGACGTATGCTCCCATTTTCTAATTCTACAAACACAAATTAATTGAAAACAATTAGTATAATATTTTCAAATATCATATATAACTATAAATAATATTATAACAAAATTACCTTATAACGAAAGATCGAGCAAACTTTTGAATCAAATATAAGATGATTGTCGGATGTTATTTACTTATTCAAAGGATTGTTGGTGAGAGAGTTTACGGGAGACGACTATTATAGCCGAGAGAGGATGCCTTAAAGCCGAGAAGTTTGGGAAAATAATGCAAGGCGCGGTCCTAGCACCGCACCTTGCATTATGCATGTTTGATAATTGAGATAATTGAATAGCGGGACCCCTGCCCCGCGCTATATCTTACGTGGCGTAAGGTGCGGCCCCTGCCCCGCGCCATACACGTGTATCCATGTCAGCATAAGGCGCGCCTCACCCCACGTGACGCCAAATCAGCGTATAGCGCGGTGCAGGGGGCGCCTTACTGCAAAGGGTGTTAGATCGGAAAAAATAGTCTGACCGGTGCCTGATCGGGAATATTAAATTAAAAAGATGATTTTTCGAGAAAAATGCCACGACAACTTTCACATAATTAAAATTATAATAATGATTGAAGCATCCTTGAATTTGTCTAAAAAATCATTTTAATCCTTAAATTTATTTTCTCATTTTTAAAATAGTTTGTGCGATTTAAAAGAAATATATTTTGAAATTTTCTTAATCGATTACTAATATATGTATATAATTTGAAGACATAAATGATCGAAATTAGATGTCTTAGAAAGGATCAGGGGCGGACCCAGGACAAAAATTCAGGGGTTGCACAAAAAAAATCTTATAAAATTTTTTAAGGGTTGCACAATATTAAAGGTGATACTTGTATTAATTAGAAAAAATTAAAAAAAAATTAATACTAAGTAGATAATTTTATTACACAAATTTTTTTTTCTATAAGAATTTAACTGAAATATGGGGATTCTACCTAAAAATCGCAAAATATATATATATAAATACTAAAATAATATCATTTGATCAATGTTCCTCACAATTTGAGGGGTTACCCGGGCTACCCCTGGCAACCCCTGGGTCTGCCCATGGAAAGGATAATATTTTATTTTATCATAAAGATCCCTCGTTAGTTATTTTTATTATTTTAATCTTTAAATGTTTTTATAATGTTTTTATCAAATTAAATCAACTAACAACAAATAACAGTGGAACTGACATCAATTTATATTATTTATTATTGCCAATGTTGATGTTAATTATTTAAATCTTTAATAATTTCTTTTGATCTAATGAAATATAGCTTTGTGTTCCTTGGGAGTCAAAGAAAACATAGCTTTGTGATTAGCCCTGTTTTAGTCCAAGAAAGTAGAAGTTTTTGATTGGTAGAAAAAATTGCCGTCCACCTCATATGATTGATGCCCAACTAAAAGAATTTGACCATTTATATAAGGTTGGTTTTAAAAGTTTTCAATTATCAATTGATTCATGTTAGACTATAAATTCAACTTAGATCTCAAAATTTTAAATACCAATAAATTTAGAATATTACTGAAATATCAAATGAGATGACTATCCAGTTCAGTTGGTAGAGTACAAGATTTTTAACTTTGAGGTCGTGGGACCGAGTCCCACGGAGGATATTTCATAATTCGGAGGTTTTCTACGAAAGTTGCCCCCAACTTGATGTTGGGGGCAGCCTACTATCTTACTTCTCCCTTATCCCATTACATATGGGAACAAGGGACAACCATTATTACTGAAATATCAAAATATTATGGAATAAAAAAGTAAAAAAAAATACGTAATAGATTGTGACTTTTAAGGTATGTAAGCATATAAAATTTTGTTAAATAATTAATTTTAACGATTTCAGTGAAAATAATATTGTTTTCTTCTAGAGATGGATTGAGTATCTATGTCTAGTAAAAAGGATTATTGTTATTTTTAAATATTTCGTGTTAGAGTATCTATGTATTGTGTGTGTGCATTATGAAAGAACCTAAACAAATATTATTTTGTAAGCTCCCTATATTATTATTTTATTTTTGATAATCTATGGGTCTATTTAAAAGAAAAAAAGAATGTATTTTTAAACATAAAAAAGCACCGGCGTAAATTCAATGTAGTAGAACGTTGAAAGTTATTTCAATTTTCACTTGCTTTTACTTTAGAAAATGGCAATTTGCGAGACAAAAACAAGCGATTTGTTACCTAATTAATTGTTTACATCATTTTGGAGGAAATCTAGGGTTCTAATGTTTTTTTCATCTTACAAAAAATCTAATTACACGCATTAATAATTTATTCTCATTCCTTAAAAAATATCTGGATAGTCATAGTTTAATAATCAAATAATTACCAACAAAGTTGGTTCAGGTGGTAAGTAGCTTGATATTGCTTAAGTAAAAATCTAGGTTCAAGTCCGTGTGTATGCAGAAAATCTCCGTTGGGAGACTCATCCATCAAAACCAGGTGTGCGACCCAGATTGATCCATATTAATCAGGACGAACTCTTGGAACTGGAGGTCAATAAAAAAAATCAAATTGTTAAATAATTCTATTTAGTGTATACACGAAAATTTCAATCGATAAGATATATCATGTATAAATTCTATTTTGTTATACATAAAAGTTTCGATTGATCAAGATTGATATTATAGATCAAATTCTATCATTAGTTTTTTGCATTATATATAAATTATGAATTTAACATTAGTATTTAGTTTGATAATTTTAGTTTACATGCTTTTCTAAAAAAATAAAATTCTAATCTTATTACACAAAATTTAAGATAATATGAATGTTACAAAAACTTAAAAGAATTAAGTTAAAAAAACATAAATTAAATCTAGAATTGACATACAATACGAAAATTGAACAAACTAAATAATGTATACATAAAACATAATATTAGACAATGTAAACCTAAAAGATTCTGCAGCGATTTGTGTAGTGTACGCAAGAGGATGAAGTGAGGAGTCACGACAAAAGTGAAGCAATATAAAGACCAAATATTGAAGCCAAAGCAGCTTTCGCATTGCCCTTTCTATCCCACTTGTCTACCACTTTATTGGCCAATCAATATTCAATATAATATTTAATTTCCATCATATTATCATCACGTGCTTTCCTTCTCAATAAATATATCAATGCAACCTTTTTTTATAACATTTCAATTTTTTTATTAGTAATTAATAAATATAAAAAATTGCTACGATTTCTTAAAAATATAAATCTTAAAATTACATATGAATTGAGGGACAAAAGAGAGCAAATAAATTGAAATACCAATTTTTAATGGAACTTACATGATAGTTTATATTTACGCTTTTCTATTTTCTATATTTTATTATTTAGTAAAAAATTTATAATTTCTTAATTATTTGTTGATATAACATTTAAAATAAATATGTCAATTTGAAATAGATGTGAATTAAATTTAAAATTGATATTATTAAAAAATTGCTTAAAACAAATTTGAACATTAATTATAAAATATATAAAATGTAATTTTTGAGCATTTGCCTAAGGAAAACAACAAAATTTAGTAGCTGCGTTCCGATTAACTTTTAAAAGTCATAAAGGAAGCCAGTTGTTGGCAATAGGCGCTCAAACTTAGTTGAATTGAATTGAATTGAACTGCATGAATAAAGTTCATGTTCATGCACACTCACCATTCTTTTGGACATAAAATGTTTATACACGCGGCGGTGGATATAAATTTGTTTTTAGAGTGGATATATATATATATTATTAATATAACTTTTTGATATCCAGGTGATATGATAAAATTTCAGGGTGGACATATTTGTATTAATGAATTTTTTTTAGTTTTTAAAATGAAAATTCGAATTTTAGGAAATTTCAAAATGGACATATATTCACCCTAAAATCAACGTACGTCCGCCACTACATACACAACTAGTTTTTATTAGCGAGTATTTTTAAAAGAAAAAATTAACTATGATTTTAACTCATAAGAGAATTATATACAATCAGAATGGAACGAGGGAATTAGCGGAGTAGTTCTCTCCCCTAAAGTTTTTAAATTTTTCATATAATTTATTTATTTTTATATTTTCTACTCATAATCTATTTTTTCTATTAAAAATTTATATATTCATTCTTATAACATAAAATTATACATCCGTCTTTATATATAATTTTTTTTGGTAATTTATTTTATTTAATAAACAAAGATATGAAGTCAAAGTAACAAGTGCATTTTTCTTTGTTGAAATACTGTAATTTAATTCACATTTTAGTATTAATCATGGATGACGACACAGAGTAGAAATGCCCACGTTTTAATTTGACCTTTGGACCACCTCATAGCCGCACTTCAATATGAAAGGGATTTTGATACACTAAAGATCAAAGAAAGGAAATTTCCTATAGATTGTGTGATATATATATATATATATATATATATATATATATATATATATATATATATATATATATATATATATATGAATTGTTGTTATTTTTTGAAATTATGGATTCGAATATCACTAATGTTAATGGTACAAGCGTTTTAATATCAAATAATTTAGAGTTATCTTTAAAAAATAATAATATCTTATATTTAATCTAGATTAATAAAAATAATAATATTTATTTCTAATTTGTCAATATATAACCAACATTTCTGCTGTGATAGGAAAACTTAAGAATAATTTAGGACAGATTTTAATTTAAAATATTATTTATTAATTTAAAAAAATTATACAATTAATATACTAATTTTATTTACAACTCATCATATTATTACTTCAAATCTTAGTATAAAACATCATTTCTTATTTTCTTAAAATGCTATACATAATTAATAATAATTTTAGTTCCAACAAAAATATTACATGAATTTTTATAATAATTATACAATTTATATAAATTATTATGAATAATTTAATATTTTTTATTTTAACTTAAAATATTATTTTATTTAATTTAAAAAATTATGCACTTCCTAATAATTATTATTTTTTACATCCAACTTTTTTTTTGTCAACTCACATGATGTGATAACATTTTCGCATCCCCATAAGTAGCCCATCTTTGTACTTAAAAGCAATTCTCTCGTCATCTCCAAAACACAGTAAACAGCGTTTCGTTTAGCCGAGGAGAAAGAGAAAGAAGAATGGTGAGAGCTCCATGTTGTGAGAAAATGGGATTGAAGAAAGGTCCTTGGGCCCCCGAAGAAGACCAGATTCTCATCAACTACATTCAACTCCACGGCCATGGAAACTGGCGAGCTCTCCCCAAACAAGCTGGTATCCTCCCCTTCATTCTTTTTCAAAAACCCAGAAAAAAAACCACAAAGCATCGTCGTTAATCTTGTTCCTTGTTGTTTCCAGGTTTATTGAGGTGTGGAAAGAGTTGCAGGCTACGTTGGACAAATTACTTGAGGCCTGATATTAAACGAGGGAATTTCACCTGGGAGGAAGAAGACGCCATTATCAACTTACACGAACTGCTTGGTAACAGGTAAGGATCGATTTTTGATAATCATATTTTTAATTCCAATTTGATTGTAAAATACAAGCATAGAAATCCGTGGGTACTGAAAAGATTCCTTGCATGATTGTCCGTTTTGTTTATTATAATAAAACAAGATCAGAACTTCGATAATCACAATATACTGATTCTCTCCTTTTTTTACAGATGGTCAGCGATTGCGGCGAGGTTTCCTGGACGGACGGACAACGAAATCAAGAACGTATGGCACACACACTTGAAGAAGAGGCTCAAACACAACAACCATGGCAATAACCGACAACAACAACTCATTGATTCACCCAAAGACATCAAAAAACAACCACCACCCGTGAAATTTACTGCCCCCGTGACTGCAGATAGCCCCCAACAGTCGAGCAGCGACGCTTCGACGTTAACGACAAGCGACACCAACAGCTACAGCCGTAGTACCACTTTCACCATGAACACCGAAACAAACGAAGATGGTGGTGTCTCCGACATCGACGAGAACTTCTGGTCGGAAGTATTCTCGGCGGATAACTCGAGCATGGCCGCCGATTTCCATGTGGTTGTTGATCAGTATTTCACGAGCTCATTGGGAGCGATGAATGACTACCGTCCCGGTGTTTATGATACCGATGGTAACATGGATTTTTGGTGTGATCTTTTCACCAGAGCGGCGGATTTACCTGAGTTTTGAGTTTGATATCTATGTAATTAACCTCTTCGATCAATGTAACACTTTAGTCTTTTTTTCTTTTTCAATTTTAACCTCTTCATTATTGAGATTGGGATTAAAATAAACATGTAGGAAGATCTTGATATTGTTAAATCTTGGAAATTACTACTTTCAAATACAATAATTTGGGCAGCACTAAGTCAACTAACGAGTGCTTGGCAAAACAAGACTATAATTGGTATGTGTGTGCTTCTCAAATGCTTGCTCCACCTCATTAATTGCAACATTCACATGTAACCTTCCCTTGTTTTTATAGATAGGGATGGATTAATGGAGCGAATAGTATGGTTGTGTATTTTAAAAATTTTAAATTTTTATATATTTTATATTTTTTTAATGTATTTTTTATTGAAACTTTATTTTCGCTCTCTTAAAACTTTATAAGTTCAAGTTGACCTCCTGAAATTTTAGAAGTTGAAATTCGCTCCTAATTTAAAATCTTGCATCCGTTCCTGTTTATAGACCATCGATGTTAAAATTATTTGATTATGCTATATCTCCATATATATATATATATATATATAACTTCTAAAACCTATCAATTTTTCATCAACAAATGTCTATAAATTAATTAAAGTATACATATAAGATTTCTGACACGCTCACATAACTTATTAAAATAAAATTTAAATTTGGTTTATCGAACTGATAAAGTGAACACACCTTTAATAATCTAGAGACGATCCCTTTCATCTTTCTAATGATCCCTTTCATCTTTTTAATGATCGCCCTCTCATAGAGAAACTCTAATTAATGATCATTTTCTCACAGATCGCGACTCTTTATCTAAATCGAAAGAATAAACCATCAATGCTCGATGACACAAACTTGTTCCATCAACGAATTATATTTTTATTGAATTTAAAACCATTTGTAATCATTTTAATAGTATTTCATCACTATCAATCATATATATACACGCATATATATAGAGTCAAAATAATATATGACTTCATCAATCTCTATAGTTTTTAGCAATACAAAATAAAAAGAGTTTTTAACAATGACAGGGTGTTCTTTCTTTATAATCATAATTTTTACTTTTTTTTAAAAAAAAGAGCATTAAACATTTAGTACGGCCACTAAACATCAATCAGACAAAGGGGTGATTAATTTATTTTCTGTTACATAGAAAAACTAAAATTTGATTGTCTTACAACTTATTCTAATAATATAAAGGCTCCACCAAATCGTAGGCATTTGATTTCATATCGGATTTGGTGTTATAAAAAAATAATGTAATTTAAAACACGTGATTAAGGACAAACTTTGTATGGTTAATTGTGTGCTTTCTTTTTTCATTCTGAACCATTATTTGTCCCAATATCCCTAATTTTATCAATACAAATCTTTGACTTTTTCTTAGTGAGAGTGAAATTCCAACGCAACTCTTTTTTGAGTCATAAGCTACATCTGAGAGGATGGATTTTTTTTTAAAGTTATAATTATAATTGCAAGGATTAATTATAATAATATAATATATATCTGATTCAATCAACAAAATATAATATATATTCAAATAAATATTAATCAAAACCAACTGTTATAATATGTGATTAGACTGATAAATAAAATATATTCGAATCTAAATTAAAATAAATTTGGATTGAACCCATACTCGAAACAAATCTGTTTATACGCTACACAGAGTGAGACTCCAATCTTAGATTTTAAAGTCAGTTGAGTTTTAAAGGTGATATAAATAAATGAAACGGTTGGGATATCACTGAAAAATATGCGGGGGGAATTCAAATTTTTGGAGCCGTATACTTTAAAATTCAAATTTTTTCGATTAATTATTTATTTTATTTTATTGATAGTGTTCACACTAAAATTTTTCTTGTCTACTCTGAAATTTGAATTTTTTTTTATTAATTACTAAAATATGGTGTCCACCTTAAAATTTTATTGTACTCATCTCATTTAAACATTTTATGTTGTTAACATATGTGTGCCCACCTGAAAAATGTTCTGGATCCGCTACGGGCGTCTTCATCGATATTTAATCATTATAGATGAATGTGGCTATTCAACTCACCCATCTAAAGAAACATTGACGATTAAGATAGTAAATTCTTAAACAAAATTCAAGATTTAAATTAAATGGTTGATGTTAATAAGAATTTAGGGTTTACTAACTGTCTTTTGGAGGTAGCACTCTCATCTCATGGGGCCATGTGAATCATACTACCATTTAATCGCCAAGGCTGAAAAAACTCTATACTGTGTTTTTCAAGAGGTTCAACGATGATGCAATTTTCTTAAGTAAATCTTTAGACAACATTGAGTACAAGAAAAAAAAACTGTTTTTTCTTCACTTTTGTATTTTTTTTTATTAATATAAGGAAAATATAAAGTAATAATATATGTTCAAAGATAACTCTCAACTATTTGATATTTTTAATACTTGAATCTCATCCCTCAAAGAACAACAATAATTCTTTTACCAAAAAAGTTGCTTGGTTCGTGACCTTCACTTTTGTAACTTAATGGTAATAATTAACGTTTTTAATTCTTTTGCATATTTCTAACCATACAAAATTTTCATTGAACCTAAGTTCTATGTTTTGAATTAGTTAAAGTAAAGTTAATAAATGATCAATAAAGTAGTCCAAGGAAATTTTTTAGATATTTAAATTTTTAGGAATTATAAAACAAGTATTAAAATTTGTATTTTGTTACAAAATAAGGAATGAACTATTAAATATCGTTAACAATTTAATGACACCCTGACTAGGTATGTCATTTAAGCATTTATTTCCCACATAATTTCTCTCTTTTCCATGTAATACCAATAATATAAAAATATTAGTTTATAGATTAAATTTCTTTGGCTCTTTAAGGAGGGAAGGAGGGAACCCTAAATTATCAAAGCTCTTTATTTCAGCAGCAGTGGTCATAAGGAAGAATAAAACGGTGAATAAAAGAAGAAATGGAGAAGCAATGGAATAACCAACATTTTTGTAACAATTAAATAGTTCAATAACTATTTTGTAATTTTATAAAGTTCAATGACTATTTCGTAACTTTTACAAAAGTTCAATAACCATTAATGTACATGCTTAAACTGGTATAAGATATGATGTAGGGATTATCCATTGCTTCTCCTCTTCTTCCATCGCTTTCTTATTCCTCGTGACCGCTGTACTGAAATGAAGAGTAAACAAGAGCTTTAATAATATAGGGTTTCAAATAGTCAAAAGGAGTTTATTATAAACTACTAATATTTAATGTTATATATTATTGATATTACGTGGAAAAAGGAAATTATATGGAAGATACTTAGGTGGTGTTTGTTTTTCCAGAGGTAAAAAGACCACATCTACAGGCATCTGCAGCAGAAGAGGTAAACCAAAAGTCTGCAGTCTGCAAGAAGAAGACTATTTGTTTTTTAACGTCTGCAGACTGCTAAGATAAACTGAAATATAAATAAACTGATTTTTTAAACTATACTTAAATAACCATTTTTATATTAATTTTTTTAAAAATGATAAAATGTCATTAAATTTAATGAATTATTACAAAATAGTCACTATAATGTTGTAATAAATTATAAAAGTTCGATAATAAAATAATTATTTTATAGTATTTATATAAATTTATTAATAATTTATAATCTTTTAATAAATTTAATAAGTATTTTATAATTTTTTAAACTTTATTGACGAAAATGATCATTTGTATATAACTCAACGATATCTAATATACTTTATTTAAAAAAATATATTAAATAAATATTATACAAATTTTATTATTATAAATTATTATATCTACGGACTATTAGATTTTGGTTTTAATATTATATATCATTTTAAAAATTATTATTAAATCAAGCGATAATGAAATCAATTTGATTTTAATTTATCATTTAAATCATCTTAATTTATTCGAGTGGTACAATCCAATTCTAGTAACATCAAAAAATATATATAATATATACTCCATATAATATACATCAATTAATATTTTTCTATTTAGAAAAAATATATTATTTGTTTTTTATTTATTTATTCTGTATAAAGGGACTTTCGTACTTTACCAGAATTAAATGATAAGAATCAGATTTTTCAGTAGTGTGAATATTTTTTTTATTAAAACATTTATTTTATCTTTTAATGCTAATAATTGTATGTTCCTGTGATTTTCTAAGTTTTTATATAAAAAAAAGTTTACTAAGTTTAATATATTTTTTCAAATAAAGTATATTAATATCGTTGAGTTATATACAAATGATCATTTTCGTCAATAAAATTTAAAAAACTATAAAATACTTATTAAATTTATTAAAAGATTATAAAATTATTAATAAATTTATCTAAATAATATAAAATAATTATTATATTATCGAACTTTTATAATTTATTACAACATTATAGTGACTATTTTGTAATAATTCATTAAATTTAATGACATTTTATAATTTTTTAAAAATTAATAGCAAAAATGGTTCTTTGAAGAGGTTAGAAGAGTTTTGAAGACATAAGTCCACGTCTGCGCCAAGAAGAGGACGCGCAGACGTTAGAAGAGCTTCTGTATTCTAAAAAACAAACGGTCTGCGAAGCCCAATGTCTGCGCGAGGTCTGCGCGACACCGACATAAGAGTTTTGAAGACCTTAAACAGTGATAACAAACACAACCTTAGTTTAGGTAGACATGTCTTGTAATTCTACCGTTATTGTTTGTCATTCAAAAAATTTATCATAGAAATTATGATTAAAATTATATAAAACATGATCCTAAAAAGAAGCACATATTTGACCAATCATTTATAAAATTCTTATTAAAAAATACAAAAAAAAATTCATGATACATTTAAACGATGTAAAAATAATATTTAATCATTACAAGATACAAAATCGAGATCAAACCTCCGATTACTTAGCCAATCCTACAGTTGGATAATATGAAAGGGAAAGACAATGGTGAGCTATAGAGCTATAGAGCTATAGAGCTATGTGTCCTTTAATTGTAATAAGACATTAACATATAATCATGATTACCATGACATATTAAATAACACGGAAATCAAACAAAATTAACAGATGTAACTAACCATCTCCCGAAAATCACAACATGAATTTTCTTTAACCTCGTGTCATGCTCATAACAATACATGATGAAAATCTTACCTTTCAGAAAGAAATTCGAGACCTCTAAAGAGAGGCCTACACAGAAAAAAGAGAGGCTAAACAGAAAACAAAATAGAGACTAAGGGGCTGTTTGTTAAAACTGAATGATTTAGCACTGAATGATTTAACAGTCTGAATGATTAAGAGGCTCTGTATAATATAATTCTGAATAGAAAATTTGTTTGATAATACATCTGAATGACCGGTCTGAATGACAAAAAATGATCATATTACCCTTCTATATGATTTTGTGCCAAAATAAAATATATTTATTTCTACCTTGTGAATAAATACTAAAAAAATATTTTACTTTTTGATGTTTATAAAAACACATTTTTTGTCAAAATTATCAACAATCATAACAAAATATAAAATCAAGTAGCTTATATTCAAATTTTTTGACAAATTATCAACATTCATAATAAACAAATCTACTAACATGAAATGACATAAAAGAGTTGTTTATGTTTTTGATGAAACAAAATACATAACCAGCATTCTTTTGTTCTAGACAAATAATAAACGCCTCCAAAAATTATTCTTTTGTTCTAATTCAAAGTATTTCTAATCATCAAAAAGTATTTCTACTCCAAAAAAGTATTTCTAATCCAAAGAGTATTTCTAATCCAAAATACACATTATAAAATACATCTCCTTGAATCATCCCAAAAGTCCAAACTTACGCCCATCATTTTTAATCCAACTCTCACACGCCTCTACTTTTAATACCAACCAAAGTTTCCTCAAATCAGAACTTTCACCAAATAGCAAAAGTGCAGTTTGATACATCGGGTCTTGTGTATCGCACACAAGTTTATCCAACTTCTCAATGCAAGCACTCATATAATCTCCTTTGGTTTTTTCAATCATTATGTTAGCAATTTTGGATATATCATCCGCCATAGCCATAATGTTGTGAGTGTTTGTTCGATCTTTTCTTTTTTTACTTTTATGTTGAGAGCCTAGGGAACACTCTTGTTTTGGATACATTGTTTCTTGTGACACAAGAGAGGAATTCTTTAATTGTTGGCTATCATCATCTTCATTCAATTCGGGATCATCTAGTTCTTCTTCTGGATGAGAAGATTTAGAAGTAGGCCCCCAACCATCAATACCAGTGCAAGCTGACCCGTCAAATAGTTGCATACACAACTCGAGATACAACAAGGGTGAATTCCTCAGTGGTTCTGCATGTTTGTTGAACTGGTTCATAAAAATACATATGTAAGTATATATGTATAATCTAGGCAACTAAAATAAATAAATACAGTATAAGAATGCAACCTTCATTTCGATTTTCCATTCTTCTTCAGTTAAATTGAATGACTTTATGACCGGATTGTATAAATAACGATTTTTCTAATATAATCATAACGATTTTTCATTTGACGTTGTTCAACCACAATACCACATTCCTTTTTCAGTTTCTCTCCAACGTTTTTCCAAGATGTAAACTTCAAATTGTTTCCTTCTCGTCCATGAGTGTTGACCTCATGTATACATGCTTCGAGAAATAATTTCTCTAGTGCTTCATTTTCCAACTGATTCTAGGCCTTTTTTGTTTCGATGATTCTTCAACACCGGACATGTCTAAACGTATTGACAACTATTCAGAAATAATTTGCCACTACTATAAAACAACGTAATAAGATAAGAGTAGTCTTCTACTGTTTTTTTAGCATGAACAAAATAATAAGTGAATTAACAACATATACAGCTTGATTATACGGATTTTATTATATTTAGAGGGCCAGAACTCCATATATCCATTGGTCTATTAATTTCTATGGTCTAATAACATATCTAGGCTATTAATTTCTAGTCTAAAAAACTGATGCTTTAGTCAATTGGTTACTACACTGGAATAAAATTAGTTATTAAGGAGCAGACAAATTTATTCACTGAACCTAAAATTCCAGGATTATACCAATTTTTCTCCCCTATTTTGCAATGGAACTTATTGCACTCACAATATATATAAGTCTTTTTTACATGTAAGTTTGATGTCTTTCCCTTGGCTTACATCAATGGCATTTGGTACAAAACAATGCTTAATAGAAAAAGAAGGAGAGAAATCCATGTATACCTAAACACCAGTAGCACTGAGCACTGAGCAGAAAAATGGAAGCAAAGGCCAAAGGGTAGTAGTTGTAGCAACCGGAAGTTGGCAGAAATGAGTGGACGGAGAGCAGATGAGCAGCAAATGGTTGAAACCGGCTGCAAGCAAACATCAGCTGTGTCATTCAAGTTGCATAAATTAATTCCAATATGCATGATAAAAAAACCCAAAAATTCATCAAAGCTAAGCATTGATATAAATAGAGAGATCCCAAATTCATCAAACCCATTTCCAAGTATCAAAAAATAAAAACATAAATCAAAACCCTTCACTAAATTTTTGAACACAACCAAAGAAACAGTCGGGCAAATGTAACATGTTCTTTAAGAAGGACATAAGATATAAAAATTAAAAAGGCTTCATCAAAGAAAAAAATAAACTAAAGAGAACATTACCTTAGAAACGGGATTGTTGAGAACCAACGGCAAGAAAAGGGATTGTCAAAACAAGAACTAAACCAAATCCCTAAAAAGAAAAGGGGGGAAAGGGTCAAACACAGTAGCCAAAGAAACATATCAAACAATGGAAAATTTAGCTCCAACAAATTTCAGAAAGGAAGAAGAGAGAAAAATCAATAACTGAGACGATTAAAAACAAAGTCCAAAATGAAAGCATAGTTCAGATTACCTCGAGAAGGAGTGGGAAGATTAGCTATTGCTCATGAGCGAAAGTAAACAATAAAGAGAGAGGGAGAAAAAGGGTATTTGCGTGCGTCTGAATGATTAGGCGTGAGTTTTAAGTCTGAATCGGCCAACAACTCTAAATCATTCAGAGCAAAGAAATTATGCGAACCAAACACGCTGAATCAGTTCGATTCAACGTTTAGATCTGAATGATTCAATTAAGAGGTAAACAAACAGCCCCTAAATCTCCGAAGAGTAGCCTAAATTAACCTTTGAATAGAAACTTAAAACATAAAATATAATGAGTACTTTATCCTTCAAACAGGAACTTAGTTTAATTTCCAAATAAAAACTCATGATACGTCGAACATAAAAAAAACTAGTACTACTTCTTGGTACAACTTTACAACTCGCATGTAAAATTAGAAATTAGTTCTTTTCCTAATTATATTATACTCTCTCTCCTATTTTCCTCACCCAACTTTCAATTTTTCTATTTTGCTCACTGAACTTTACATATTGAATTATTTTTCTCACTCTGTCGTTAACTTTCTAACAACCTTATGACGTGACACATGAATCTGTCAGAATCGTCTTTCGGGTGGGGCCGGAATTGGGTTTCGACTTGAAAATTGTGGATTGGTGTCGCCACCGATCTTTTACTTTAAAAAAAATGGGTAGATCGGATACCATATTTATTACGTGATCTCAGTCTTACCAAAAGATGTGTCAGATTCGGGAGTCAATTATAGTCAAAGAAGGGTTATCACTCTTGAACTGCCCTTTCGGTACTACGTAATTTTCAGTTGTCTTTAATTAAGAAAGTCAAAAGTTTAAATTAAAAGTTAAAATAGGATCCAAGTTATTCACTTTTTATTGACTGAAATGCCCTTAAAAGATATAAAATGTTAGATAAAAATGAAAATTAATAAAATAAAGAAAATAAATCAAAATAAAACAACAAATGAAATAAAGCAAAGAAAATAAAAAGATAAAAAGTGAATAAAATAAATAAAATAAATAAAGAAAATGAAAAAGAAGTGAAATAAAAAGTAAAAAATAAGATATAAATAATATTATAAACATAATAATATAATAATAATAATAAACATAATAATAGAATATAATAATAATAATAATATAATAATAATAATATATAATAATAGAGGTAAAATATATGTATATATAAAAGTATAAATAAAACATCATGTGAAGAAAAAACAAACAAAAAATAAATAATAAATAGAAAAAATAAGAATAATAATAACAAAAAAAAACAAAGAATAATAAAAAATAAATAAATGAATAAAAATATGAAATGTATAAATAATAATAATAAGAGGATTAATTTTAAAAAAAGTAAAATTTTGGGGCCAATTTAAAAGGATTTTGGGGTAGAATCGAAATAAAGGGGGTCAAAATGGAAGATTAAAATCACGGGGGACCAGAATGGGATTTAAACCATTTTCGTTTAGAGACACGCTAGGGGATCCGCTCGGGTCGGGTCGCGTCGCGCTTCATGGGTCATATGAAGGCCAACTTTTGGCCTTAAAATCTTCTTTTTTTCATTATAACCTTAAACCACCCTCGTTTTGAGAACTCTCTCTCAAATGTTCTTCATATTGAAGAATAAGCACCTGGGTTCTTGATGAACCCAAAATCCGGCCACCAGCGCCGCCTTGTCGGCGGCCGTTCATCGGAGGTGAAAATTTTTTCTTTCTTTTTTTTTTAAATTCTGAAAGCCCATTTTCCCCTATTTTCATAAAAATAAAAAAAAAATTAAAAAAATGAGCCTCGAGGGTAGATCTAGGTTCGAAAACTTTGAAATCCCCCTATTCATCGGCGATTCAGTATTAATAAAAAAACTACGAGCAAAGGTCAACGCAAGCAAGGCAAGAAATAACCATAACAAAGGTAAAACAAAACTATATTTTATTTCTCTGCTTTTTTAAAAAAATACAAGGGCTTTCGATTGCTCCTCTATATTTGCTAGTAATCTTGTAATAATCTGTGTGGATTTTTGTATGTTTTTGCCTAATAATCGTAGTAATCTCTATGTGTTCAGCTTTACATCTTATTTATAGGTAAAAATAGTCCTATTTTTAGACTACTTTGAGTCCTAATAGAAATCTAACGCGTGTTTGATGGTTGCGGATGAATCACGTGTTCCCACGCTGCTGATGGTCGAGAAAATCGGGGCTCGACCGAAACAGACGGACGGTCGAAGAGTCCTCGAGAATGAGGGTTATGGAGCTGTGGATTAGGAGAAGAGATTAGGGTTAAAAAACCCTAATCTGCCAATTTACTCCAGCAGGTTCTGAACCTGGTTGTAGCTCGGGTTGCGGGTTTGGGCTTCAGCAGATCCGGGTTGTGCGTGTTGGGTTGGTCCACTGTTGGGCCATATGTTTTATAAATGCTTGTTGTTCCTGTAAATGTAACAAAATAAATGAATATATATATTATATAATATAATAACATAACTATATTAAATATTAGACAAATTTAGTGTCTTTAGTTACCCTTTTTTGCCCATTATTGTGTAACGAAAATAGAGCAAAGATTAAAAGACAAAAATTTCAGTCATATTGATATCCTCTGTCGTAGAGTTGAAATATGATATTAAGATTGGTTTGTCAATTTGAACTGAAATATGAAATGATTCCCTTGTCGTGAGGTTGAGTTGAACTGGAAACTTCTGAGCACGATATCCTTTTTCGTGAAGTTGAAATCAAACTCAAAGTTTTTGGCACGTGGCCTCTAAACCGTCTTCTAGCTCAAGATACTTCGTCGTGAAGCTGAAACTTGACCTGAAGACTTTGGTGTTGATGACTCATTCATCGTGAAGTTGGGTCTATCTTTTAGGGTACGATATCCTTCGTTGTGAAGTTGAGATTTGAATTGGATATCCTTTGTCATGAAGTCGAAATCCAATCTTGTGTAAGTTGCGTCGTTTTGAGTCCAATATCCTTCGCCGTGAAGTTAAAATTGGCTCTGAATGAAATTGGGAAGCCCCTTCGCTGTGAAGTTGAGCTTTGAATTGGATATCCTTCGTTGTGAAGTTGAAATCCAATACTGCTTGTGAGCACGATATCCTTCATCGTGAAGTTGAAATCGTGGATGACCCTTTTGTCGTGAAGTTTAGCCTTGATTAGATATCCTTCGTCGTGAAGTGAAATCCAATCTTGTGTAAGTATGTTTCTCCAATATCCTCCACGTGAAGTTGAAATGGCTCTGAAACTGGGAAGCTGTGAAGTTGAGCTTTGAATTGGATATCTTTCGTTGTGAAGTTGAAATCCAATATTGCTTGTGAGCACAATATCCTTCGTCGTGAAGTTGAAATCGTGGATGGCCCCCCTTCGTTGTTAAGTTGAGCCTTGAATTGGATATCCTTTGTCGTGAAGTTGAAATCCTCGTCGCGTTGAAATCCAATCTCGAGCAAATGGTCGCTTCAAGTCCAATATCCTTCGCTGCGAAGTTGAAATGACTCTAGCTAGAACAGAGTTATGCATATATGCGATGCTATAGATGCAATGCTCTTAGGTATGCCTAAGAAATGCATATGTGAAATGTGTTATCTTGGGCTCTCGAGAGAAATCTCGATCTCCGGTTGCCTATCTTGTTGATTTTTTATTCTGGAATCTAGAAGCTCTGATTCCCGATCTTGAATTCTTCAAATGTTTAATTCTGATGTGCAGATTTTTTGATCCTTGATTTGGGAAATGCTTCTCAACCATCTCAAGTATGTTCATGAGCCTTGATCGACTTTCGGGTACCTGTAATTTTCAATGAATCTTTGTATAGTAATATGCGATTATCTTTTGCAAAAGTAAATAAACCATTAGGTTTAAGTTCAATCCAAGATGCTAAAAAAGAATTAATTAAGAGAAAAGATTGTCTTTATTCATAAGGTAAAAAAGAACAAATAATACATGACAAATATTATGGAAAATGAATACATGATGAAGTGTGAATGAATGTCTTAGATCTTGATATTGTGGGCACTGTTGAACTGATAAGCCGTTAGGTGACCTTGAATGCAACCTTTGCCAAGAGATCTTCGAAAATGCACAACGTTTAGGAGAGTGCAATCTTTCCCCGACCCGTTAAGTTTATAGAAGATTTAGATGTCGGGATGTTTCCACTGCCTGGATTTCTTGAATCAATATCCAAATCGTCCTTTCAGGTTTTCAACTTGGACCCATCCTTGGTTGCAAGACGCCCTTTGCGGGTTTTCATCTTGAACCCACCATATTTTTTCTTTTTCTTTTTCTTTTTTCTCTTTTTTTTTGTTCATTTTTCTTTTTTCAATTTAGGGCGCCCTTTCGGGTTTTCACCCTAAATATTTTTTTCTATTTTTTGTTCTTTTCTTTTTCATTTTCTTCTTTGACTTAGGACGCCCTTTCGGGTTTTTATCCTAAGCGAAGTATTTCTTGACTGCATCTGAATTGATGGGATTTAACAGTTCAGGTCCGTCCATTTCAGCCAGGACAAGTGCTCCTCCGGAGAAGGCTTTTTTCACGACATAAGGTCTTTCCCAATTTGGCATCAATTTTCACGGAATATTCTAAGACGCACCTTATTGTCATGTTCTCGAATCATTTGTTTCTGATAAATTTGACCGTGATGAATGGCTTTCAGTCTCTTTTCATCTATCAGGTTCAGCTGATCATATCGGGATTGCACCAATTCTGCATCATTCAGTTTGATTATATCAAGACCCGGAGTGACGAAATCTCTAGTTCGATGGGCAACACTACTTCCATTCCATAAGCTAGTGAAAATAGAGTTGTCCCAGTCGAGGTTCGTACTGTGGTTCGGTAAGCGAACAAAGTAAAAGGCAACTTCTCATGTCAGTCTTTGTAAGTCTCGGTCATTTTCTCCATTATCTTCTTAATGTTTTTGTTTGTTGCTTCTACTGTTCCGTTCATCTTTGGTCTATAAGCAGTAGAGTTGTGATGCTTTATGTTGAATTATTCACAAGCAACATCCATCATCTTATTGTTCAAGTTTGTAGCATTATCGGTGATGATCCTTTCAGGTAAACCATACCGACATATGATTTCTTTTTTCAGAAACTTGCAAATAGTGGACTGAGTGACACTGGAATATGACGCAACCTCTACCCATTTCGTGAAATAGTCAATTGCCACGAGAATGAAATGTGACCATTCGAAGCCTTCGGATAGATTTTCCCGATAACATCCATGACCCACATAGAAAAAGGCCATGGTGATGTCATCACGTGAAGTGGATGAGGTAGAACATTTATCTTATCTCCGTAAATCTGAAACTTATGCAATCTTCTAGTGTAGTTGATACAATCACTTTTTAGTGTGGATAAAAAATATATGCATCTCATTGTTTGTCTTGACATCATATGTCTATTTGCATGTGTTCCACAAACTCCGTCATGTACTTCTTCCACTATCATTTTTTCCTCTTCAGCATCGACACACCTTAACAGAACTTGATCGTGGCTTTTCTTGTACAAGAACTCCCCATCAAGGACATATCCAGCTACCATTCTTCTAATGGTTCTTTTATCAGTTTCGGTGGCTTCTTCTGGATAATTTCGATGCTTGATGTATTGCAGAATGTCGTAGTACAAAGGCTTAGTGTCTTTTACTTCCTCGATTTGGTAACAATGATTCGGGTACTCATATGACTGTATATCAATTGACATCATTTCAAACTCCCCGCCAGCCTTGAATGCGGCTGCCAAGGTAACTAAAGCATCAACCATTTGATTTTCTTCTATTGGCACATAGTGGAAGGTGACTTCATCGAACTCTTCGAGCAGATCCAGTACTAGTTTTTGGTACTCTACCAGCTTTACATCCTTGGTTTCCCATTCTCCACTGAGCTGATAGATTACTAAGGCTGAATCTCTGTATACCCACAAGGTCTTTATATCTTACCCCAGTGCAGCTCGAATTCCCAAGACACAGGCTTCATACTCTGCCATGTTATTGGTGCAATCGAAGTTCAGTCTGCTAGTAAATGGGTAATGATTTCCTTCCGAGGAGATCACTATTGCCCTGATGCCATGTCCTAATGCATTTGATGCACCATCAAAATACATTTTCCAGGAATTGTTTGTTGAAGTACTTGTCTCTTCCAAAGAGATAGCCATCAAGTCTTCATCCGGGAAGTCAAAGCTCAGCGGCTCATAATTCTCATCGGTTCTGCTTGCTAAGATATCCGATATGGCACTTCCTTTTATCGTTTTTTGGCTTACATACTCAATATCAAATTCAGACAATAACATCTGTGATAACTCCGTAAAAAGACTCAATTTCTAGTCTTTTTCACTTAAGTTATTGCTCGTCTAAACAAAGTATGCACTGCATTTTTAGTTGCATATAGGTTATATTAGCCTTTGGTGGATAAGTTTTGCTTATGCAAGATTTATTTGGCTTGACTGATGCTGCTGAGGAGAAAGGGTTGTTTGAGTTGTGTTTGTGCAGGAATTCTATAGAGGAAGAACATTTCAATCGTGACAATGCAAAGTTGCAAAGGTCAACGGAACAGAAGAGAACGTGAAGAGCAGATTTATCTCGCTGAGGCAAGATTTATCTGAAGAAGTCTGAAGCAGGTGTGGCGAAACCGTCTATGTCACATGCCAGCTGGATGACCTACTTTACGTGGTCTCGACTACATTATTCTGAAATCAATACTTGTTTTGTTTTGTTTTGTTTTTATCTGTTTGCATATTTCCTTTGTCTCGACTACATTATTCTGAAATCATTGAATCATTCTTCTTAGTTTATTCGTATTAGTTCTTAGTTCAAATACTTAGTAGGATTTAGTTTGTGACATTAGTTCTAGTTGTGGTGAAAATATATTTCTAATCCAATCCCTGTAGAGAAGATACTCACTCACTACTATATTACTTGCATCGATTATGTATACTTGTACAGATTTGCTTGCCTTAGCATATACATTTACAAGCGATCAAGTTTTTGGCGCCGTTATCGGGGATTGGCAACTGACGAATTTTTTTTACCATAACAAGTTCTTTTTGTCACTTTATATTTATTTATTCTAACGTAATTTTTATTTTCTTTTATAGGTTTTTATTGCATGACATTGAGATCTGCTAGTAAACCTTTGGAACCATTTGACCCCAAAGTTGAGCAATCGTTAAGACAAAGGTTTTGTGCCTAAAGAACCAGAGAACATTTGAATCAAATGCAAAATGACATGGGAGATCTAGGAGACCCAGATGCAGTGATTAATCTCCAAGTTACAAGACCAAGAGCGATACAAGATCATTTGAACCTAATTCTCGATGACCTCAATATTGGTATAGTGGCACCCGAGATACAAGCCACTCATTTCGAACTTAAACTAGTGATGTTTAATATGTTGAACTCTATCGGCCAATTTGGAGGTACACCCAATGAAGATGCTAGACAACAAGTACGTGATTTCCTTGAAGTATGCGATTCATTTCGACAACAAGGAGTACATGAAGATGTGCTCAAACTGAAACTTTTTCCTTACTCCTTATATGATAGAGCAAGAGCTTGGCTCAGCAGAGTTCCTTCTAGATCAATGGAGTCATGGGCAGATTTATGCAAGAGTTTCCTACTCCGATATAATCCGCCCAATATGAATACAAAGCTTCGGAATGACATCGCGATTTTTCGCCAAGGAGATGATGAATCAATGTACGAATGTTGGGATAGGTATAAAAGTTTACTTCGCAAATGTGTTAACCATGAATTTCACGATTAGACGCAAGTGGTGATGTTTTACAATGGAGTCAACGCACCAACTCGAATGATGCTAGATGCCTAAGTGAATGGCAACTTACTAGACAAATCACCCGAGAAAGCTTTTGACATTCTCGATAGAATAGCAAATAATGACTACCAATTTCTAAGTGTAAGATTGGGAACCAGTAAAAAAACCCTGGAGCATATGAATTAGAGAGTAAAGTTCGGTAGCAGCTCAACTTTCTGCCATAACCAACATGTTGAAAAATTTGCAACGTGCAAATGAGGTAAGAGAAGTCAAAGCCACCAATAATGTGTGCCTGTTCTGTCATGGCAACCATCATGAGAGCGAATGTCCTGAAAACCATGAGTCAGCCAATTTTGTGGGCAACTACAATCAGAACAACAATAATCCCTATTCGAACACGTATAATCCTGGTTGGAGACAGCACCCAAATTTCTCATGGAATAATCAAAGAAGCAACAATCAAGCCGTAAATTACAGGCCACATCAAAATAATTCTGACCATCAACATTTTTAAAATCAGCATCATCAGCAGCCCTGGAAGAACAATAAAGGTATAACTTCTTTCTCTAACACTCATTCCAATACTAACTCCTTGGAATCATCCTTGCAGGAATTCATGGCCTCGACAAAAGATTTCATGGCTTCTACAAAGACCTTGATGCACGAACATTCTACAACAATTAAAAATCAAAGAAATTTGTTACAAAGCCAAGCAACACTGTTGCAAAGCCATAGTTCATCTCTCAGATCGCTGGAGAATCAAATGGGACAAATTGCCACGACATTACATTCTTGCTCACACAGAAATCTCCCTAGTGATACTGAAGTCACCAAGCATCATGGGAAGGAGCAATGCAATGTACTAATGCTAAGGAGTGGAAAACAAATTGACCAAGATGACAAGTTTTGGGGAGATCACATGAACAAGTCTTGCCAAGGTGTAACACAACCTGATCAATCTGAGAATGCTGAATGAGAGCAAGTGTCTGAAGAGAAGAAAAGAAGAAAATGCTCAGAAAAGCATCAACCAGATAACAAGAAATTCATGGTCACGGCCAGCGATTCCTCAGCACCATCAATAGTAGTTATGAGACCTCCACCACTGTTCCCTCAACGGTTGAAGAAATATGATGATGACATCCAGTTCAAGAAATTCGTTGATGTTCTGGATCAGTTGTGTATCAATGTGACCATACTTGAAGCCATTGAGCAAATGCCTTCCTATGCCAAGTTTCTAAAAGAAATTGTTACAGAAAAAGAAAGGTAGACCGTGTCGCCACAGCAACAGAAATATACTCAGCAGTGAGCAAACTCCCACCAAAGCAAAAAAACCCTAACAGCTTTGTGATACCATGTTCCATTGGTAATGACTTCATAGGACGAGCTCTTATTGATTTGGGATCAAGTGTAAACTTGATACCAAAGTCCATATTCATGAAACTAGACAAATATCACGCCCATTCCACATCAGTCATCTTACAGCTGGCTGATCAGTCTTATGTGCGACCCGAGGGCAGAATTGAAGATGGTGTAGTAAAGGTGGATAAATTTGTATTTCCAGTTTATTTTCTAATCAAGGATTGCGAAGCCGATGAAAACGTACCAATCATTTTGGGACGCCCATTCTTAGCCACCGGCAGAATTTTAATAGATTGTGAAGAGGGAGAATTCACCATGAGAGTTGAAGGGCAAAGAGTCACGATCAATGTATTCAACTCTATAAAATATGCAGATGATCCATAGGAATGCCAATGCATTAAAAAGATTAAAGAAAAGACAATCCTTGGACGAGGTAAATCCCTAAGGCTCGATGAATACAATACTTTGTACCATGAACCTACAATCGAGATGCATGAAGTAGAAAACTTTGGCCGAGATGAATTATTTTCAGAAGACGAATCTGACAATTATGGCCCTAACCATAGAAATCTGAGCAATAAACACCCTGAAACCAATACCAAGGCAAGATGCGAATGAAAGACAAAAGACCAATTGAGATTTCTTCATAGGTCAGGTATGAAATTTGAAAATTTAGATTATGATGAAGTTAAGTCTAAAGAGTCATCTTCACAACATGCACCGAAATTGGAACTTAAAACTTTGCCATCACATTTGAAATATGCTTATCTAGGAGTTGATGAAACCCTACCAGTGATTATTTCAGCCAACCTAACCTTCGGACAGGAGAATAGTTTGTTGAATGTTTTGTCACAGCACATAAAAGCTATAGGTTGGACGATGGCAGATTTGAAGGGAATTAGTCCAACCATATGCATGCACAAAATCAATCTCGATGATAGCCACAACACTTCGGTAGAACCCCAAAGACGACTCAACCCGATCATAAAGAAGGTAGTCATAAAGGAAATAATAAAATGGCTGGATGCGGGAGTAATTTATCCTATATTCGATAGTTCATGGGTTAGCCCAGTGCAATGCATACCAAAGAAAGGTGGTGTGACCATGGTCAAAAGCAAGCAGGATGAGTTACTCACCACGAGAATAGTCACGGGCTGGCGCACATGCATAGACTATAGGAAGCTCAACAAAGCAACAAAGAAGGATCATTTTCCCCTCCCTTTTATCGATCAAATGTTGGATAGATTAGCGGGAAAAGCATTTTATTATTTCCTCGATGGATACTCGGGATATAACCAAATTGTCATAGCACCCGAGGACCAAGAAAAGATAACTTTCACATGGTCGTATGGTACCTATCCATTTCGAAGAATGTCATTTGGACTGTGTAATGCTCCAGCTACATTCCAAAGATGCATGATGGCAATCTTTTCAAATATAGTGGAAGAGTGCATGGAAATATTTATGGACGACTTTTTCGTTTCGGGTGATGACTTTGACCGATGTCTCGACAATTTATCCAAGGTGTTGAAACGATGTGAAGAAGGCAACCTAGTACTGAATTGGTAAAAATGTCATTTTATGGTAACCGAAAGAATAATATTGGGTCACAAAATTTCATGCCATGGCGTCGAAGGCGATAAAGCCAAGGTGGATGCAATTGCAAATCTGTCCCCACCTACTAATGTCCGAGGTGTACGCAGTTTCCTTGGACATGCATGATTCTACAGGCGGTTCATAAAAGACTTTTCTCAAATCTCTAAACCCTTATATTTTTTGCTTCAACAAAATCATCCATTTGAATTTACTAATGATTGTTTGAATAGCTTCAAAGATTTGAAGAAAAAGCTTTCGACAACACCAATTGTTATCCCACCAGACTGGAACTAACCATTTGAGCTCATGTGCGACGCTAGTGACTATGCAGTCGAAGCAGTGCTAGGGCAACGAAAAAGTAAAATTTTTCATGTTATCTATTATGCAAGCTGAGCTCTTAATGATGCACAAGTGAACTATACCACCACTGAAAAAAAGCTCTTAGTAGTAGTATTTGCAATCGATAAGTTTAGGCCATATCTAATAGGCACTAAGGTAATTGTGCACACATATCACTCAACCATTAAATATCTGATTAATAAAAAAGATGCAAAGCCTAGACTAATTCGGTGGATATTATTACTGCAAGAATTTGATTTAGAGATCAATGATAAAAAAGGTATAGAAAATCAAGTGGCAGACCATTTGTTTAGGCTAGATAACAAACCTGATTGTCCTGACATTACAGAAATTAAAGAGGATTTCCCTGATGAGAAAATATTATTTGTCACGGTTGCACCGTTGTATGCTGACATAGTTAATTTTCTTGTTAGTGGTATTGTTCTTCTTGATTTATCTAGCCAGGGCAGAAGGAAATTTCGATATGATGTGCGACATTACTTCTGGGACGAACTGTTTCTATTCAAGCAATGCGAAGACCAAATAATCCGAAGATGCATTCCATAAGAAGAGCAGTAAGATATCCTACGCTAATGCCACTCGTCACCATATAGAGGGCATTTTGGTGGAATGAGAACAACAACAAAAGTGCTTTAGTCCGGATTTTATTAGCCAACCCTATTCAGAGACGAGCATGAATTCTATAAGTCATGTGATAGATGCCAACGAACAGGAAACATCTTGAAATGACATGAGATTCCATGGTAAAACATTATGGAAATCAAACTTTTCGATGTATGGGGAATAGATTTCATGTGACCTTTTCCAACATCATTCAGAGATATGTACATTCTCTTGGCAGTGGATTACGTATCAAAATTGGTTGAAGCCATTGCAACACCTAAGAACGATTCCAAGACGGTGTTGAAGTTTATGCACAAAAATATATTCACTCGCTTTGGAACACCACGAACGATCATTAGCGATGAAGGCACACATTTTGACAATAAATTGATTGCCAAGGCACTGAAAAGATATGGAGTATGGCGTATCACCCTCAGACAAATGGACAAGCCGAAGTGTCTAACCGAGAAATCAAGCAGATCCTTGAGAAAGTAGTCAACCCAAGTCAAAAAGATTGGTCGTCGAAGCTAGATGAAACACTATGGGCTTATCGCACAACATTCAAGAACACCGCTGGGAATGTCCCCATTCAAGCTGGTCTACGGGAAGGAATGTCATTAATCAGTTGAACTTGAACATAAAGCTTATTAGGCCATAAAAAGATAAACATGGATGCTCAGCTTGCTGGAGAAAGAAGACTCGTGGAGATGAACGAGATGGATGAATTTAGAGCACATGCATACGAGAATGCCCACCTTTACAAGGAGAAAACAAAACGATGACATGACAGGAAAATATTTTTGAGGCAATTTTATTCTGGACAACAAGTACTGCTCTACAATTCAAGCCTTAAGTTATTCCCAGACAAGCTAAAATCGAGATGGTAATGACCATTCATTGTTCACCAAGTCCATGACAATGGAGCAATTGAAATCCAAAACCAAAACGATGGTTCTATCTTTAAGGTGAACAGACAGAGACTCAAAGAGTACAAAGGAGCCACAGTCAAGCGCGACAAATTGACATCGTTGGCACATGATGCCCAAGAGTTTGCTTTACTTAATTGAGCAAATATTCGTTACCTAGGCAACAAAAATCTGAAATTTGTACATAAATAAGTTAAGTTATTTTCTGCTTTAATCCATTTTATTTTATTATTTTCTTCTTTCATATTGTAGGCAAACAAGGAACACGTGGCATCATGGGGAGTTGAAGCATGCATAAAGGAAAAAAGGACAAACTAGGGAAAAAGGTTTTGGCGATAGAGTAATGGGGGAAAGAAATCTTTTCTCCTCTTTTATGTCAAATCACATATTTCTCATTTAATGAGAAATCTTTTCCCCACAATGTAAAGACTAAAATACCCCGAAACCACCCATCACTTTCTAAGAAAAACTACCCACCCACATCTTCTTCATTGTGTTTCCCTCTTTCTCCATAAACCAGAATTTTTTTTCTTCTTTCTCTCAAAAATACCTCTCTGTCGCCACCACTAAATTCAGCCAAGAAAAATGGTGAGATCAAGACCGACCCCAGCCACCAAACAGAGTTTCGAACGTTTCCAAACAGCCGAATCAGAAGCACGCTTCAAAACTATTCAGCAACAATGCCAAGTATATTTAGAAGATGGATTCGTTTTTCCAATCCAGGGCGAGGAGCCGTTTGGACCCGAGGTGATAGACGTCATAAAGAAACATACATGGGAGAAGTTTGCTCGAAATCCTAACGCCGCAGCACCAACAATGGTGCGGGAGTTCTATACCTATATCGAGGACCCCTCCAATCACACAGTATATGTTCGAGGAAAACTCATTCGCTTCTCCCTATATGCACTCAATAAATACTTTAAGTTGGGGAAAGTGGATGACCAGCATAAGAGATTTGTGGCCAAAGCAGATCAAGAAACGTACAATAAAGTTTTACAGGATTTATGCTTTGGGTGGACCAAGTTCGAAGGGAATGCCCCCATAAGGAAACAAGTAGATCGCCGAGCCCTAAAACCGCACGTGAAATTATGGAACCACTTTCTCAAAGGCAAGCTGATGCCAACGTCTCACAACACCACTGTCCTCGTCAAGCAACTGATGCTCTTGCACTCGATCATATATGTTAGGAAGATCGACGTGGGCGAAATCATCTTTGAGCAGATCCATGACTGTGCCAAATGGAACCGAGGTAACCTACTATTTCCAAACCTTATAACCGCGTTGTGCAGGAAGAAAAAGGTTCCTGATGAACCATTCGAAGATTTCATCAAACCCAAGGAGGGTATTACAAAGAAAAAGGTCCCCAACTTGATGAGTTTCAATGATGACGATCCAAAGGAAGGTATGGAGTAGAGCACAAAATCGGTTACCACGGCTAGAATAAATGTTGTGGTCGCGCACACGCGAGAGACGTGTGAAAAGATCGAACGCCTGGAGGACCATATGAAAATTTACTTCGAGTATGCCAAGGGAAGGGACATGCAACTCAACGCCTTCATCAAGGAGTTGCTACCGACCACAATGATTGGACTGTCGACCTTTCCCAGTGTTATCCTCAACTACAATGCAGGCGGTAACACATTCCATGCCTCGACATCTTATGTCCCTCCAAACGTTCCACCAGAAGTGCTCACCGATGTACCACAACTGACATCCCATGTCCCACCCGTACCAGAAGAATGCCAAGGCGACACAGAAGAGTTCCTCAATTCCTCATTCGTCTCGACCACTGGAAGTAGCGATGATACTCCACCCCACTTCTTTACTGATAAAGATTTCACGCCAGCACCGAAGCAGCCCGAGCATGATCCTATTCCGTCCCCGGTTCAATCAACACCAACAGTCTCAACAGAAATTTCTAGTCCACCACCTGTCCCAGGACAACAGACTCCTGCGACTGATCAGTCCACTCCAACACGTGCCTCGTCTAGCAAGAAGCGCTACAAGAGAATAGCAGGACATATACTTCAGTCATCTCCCTCCCCAGCAGTAGTAGACTCCGGATCTGAGAGTCACTCTCCTCCCAAACAACGTCGCACGAGGGCGTCCAGTCTAGACATCCCACCAAAGTGAGTATATTCTTCTTAGTTATCATTTTATTTTTAATTTTTTCGCATCTGCATATAAAATCATATAGTGTAGTTTTCATATATTGAGGACAATGCATCCCTTAAGTTTAGGGGAGGTGTTGTACTATTCTGCCATACTTTATTAAATAGTAATTGATGTTTATTGGTTGAAAATTTTGGTTGTCATGACATAAGCAGGTTAAGATTATTGTTAGGAATGAATTAGGGATTCTCAATGATGAAAGCAGAATTTTATTGCCTAGGCCAGAAATTATTGATAAGATTGTCTAAATAAGAGAACCAACCCTAGCCTTGATTCTTTGAAATTTATAAACACGATTGTAGGTTGTCTTTGCTCTAGGTAATCTGTAAAATTTTTAGGAAATAACTTTCTAATTACTGAGACTTCAAAAAAATATTCTAAGGGTAAAGTAAAATCTCTCTAGTGTTTAAAAACTTGAAAAACTCGAAAAACACAAAGGGACACTCCTCTGTGCAAAGACATGAACAAGAAAAACTCCAAAAGAAATTAAGAGTAGCCAAGACATATGAGTGAATAAAAGTAGTCACAGGATGACTCTACTCGACTATCTTGGGGGTGTAAGGTATGCTCATTTTCACTTAGAGTGTGGAACGGTAGGTATGATGAGCTGACTCCCCTATAAAAAAATGTGTGAATAAAGAGAATAAAAGTTGATAAATAACTATGAGTATAAACTAAGTCTGATGAATAGTTTGTTGCCATGACAACCTATAAGTGCTTACTTTAAGTTTTCTAATTACCTCTATACATAGACTTGTTACAATCACGCACACACCATAGCAAAGGATCTTGACTAGGGAAGAGACTTTACTGATATGACTGTCGAACATATTGAGGCCAAATATTTTTGCTGAGGGATGAAATCTCAAACCTGATGATGTTCTTGATACTGCTTTACCATGACAAATTTGATTTTCTTCTACCTATTATCTATTGCTTGAGGATAAGCAATAGCTTAAGTTTGGGGGTATGATAACTCAGTAAAAAGACTCAATTTCTAGTCTTTTCACTTAAGTTATTGCTCGTCTAAACAAAGTATGCACTGCATTTTTAGTTGCATAAAGGTTATATTATCCTGTGGTGGATAAGTTTTGCTTAGGCAAGATTTATTTGGCTTGACTGATGCTACTGAGGAGAAAGGGTTGTTTGAGTTGTGTTTAGGCTGGAATTCTACAGAGGAATTACATTTCAGTCGTGACAATGCAAAGTTGCAAAAGTCAACGGAACAGAAGAGAACGTGAAGAGAAGATTTATCTTGCCGAGGCAAGATTTATCTGAAGAATTCTGAAGCAGGTGTGGCGAAACTGCCTATGTCACATGTCAGCTGGATGACATACTTCACGTGCAAGCAAGCCTTGATTATTCTGACATCCGCTAGCCGCCTTTCCTTTTTAAGCTTGGGAAATTGATAACAGCTAATTAAGGAAACTCCAAAAGCATGCAAAGCCCTAGGAGATTTTTCTTTATAAATATTCAGCCGTAGTCGCAAAAAGAAAGGAGGTAAGGAAGAAGAAGAGATAAGAGCTTTACCTAAGGCGTGAGCAATCAACTACAGGGCTTTCCCATCGTCTACCCATCAATATTCCTTGGTGTCCTCCATAGCCAGACGATAGCAGAGCGGTGATCAGGCCTCGAGAGAGGGTGATCACCAAGGCAGGTGTGGTGATGATCAGATTTGTCGTGACAGAGCCCCCGGTTTTGGGAGTCGCTCTTCCTTTTTTCTTAATTCTTATTTTATTTGGGGTTGTATTAAATGATTAAATCTTGGATGATCTTTGATAACACCATGACTGATTTACTTGGTGTTAAACTTTGTTTTGCCTAAACAATATTTTTATGTTTATGAATGATGAATTATGTTTGCTTATGACTGTTTTTCTCATAGTTTAAATATTTTGCCTTAACATTGGAAGAGCATCAAGAGATCTCCTGTGGTTTTGGTAAAACATGTATTGGAATTGTGAGAGCATCGAGAGATAGTCTTTTGTCTAGATAGTGATTCTTAGATTCGAGAGAAATAAGATAGATCAACGTGAGCAAAGGAATAAATCCGGGATGGTGAAGTTCTAACTTGTCTACCTTAGAGATAAGAAGTGAGTTTCAAGCGACTAAAAGGGATAATTGCTAGAGTAGGTTAAGCCAACATCTATAGTTAACGCCGAGAGGTATTACCATATCAACTGTCCAAGAATACCTAGTAATCCTGTAGGGCAGCTTAGTGAGGCATAATAATTCATTCAAAACTTAGAATAATTATTGTCAAGTCAGTAGTCTAGCATCAGTGCTATGTGACACGTCAGAATATGAGAGGTTGTTTGCATTATATTTAAACCAATACTTGTTTTGTTTTGTTTTATCTGTTTGCATATTTCCTTTGTCTCGATAACATTATTCTGAAATCATTGAATCATTCTTCTTAGTTTATTCATATTAGTTCTTAGTTCAAATACTTAGTAGGATTTAGTTTGTGACATTAGTTCTAGTTGTGGTGAAAATATATTTCTAATATAATCCATGTGGAGACGATACTCACTCACTACTATATTACTTGCATCGATTGTGTATACTTGCACATATTTGCTTGCCTTAGCATATACATTTACAAGGGATCAATCTGCCATCGGGCCAACCTTCCAGATAGAGCAGGTACACCCATCATGTACTTCAGGGGATCTAACTTGGAAATCAGCCAAGTGGTGTGATACAACATGCATTGTCGGAGTCTTTTTGTAGCCCAGACTAGAGCACAACAAACCTTTTCGATAGGAGGATATCTGACCTCTCAATCAGTGAACTTTTTGCTCATATAGTTCATGGCTCTTTTCTTCCTCCCGAATTAGTCATGTTGACCCAAGACGATGCCCATCGAATTCTCGAATAAGGATAGATACAAGATAGAGGCTTGCCTGGGATAGGGGATAAGGATAGATACAAGATAGAGGCTTGCTTGGGATAGGGGACATCAGAATAGGAGTGTGAGATAAGTACTCTTTTACCTTCTCGAATGTAATCTGGCAGTTTTCATCCTATGCTCCGGGGTTGTTCTTTCGAAGAAGACGGAATATTGGGTCACATTTGTCAGTTAACTGAGATATGAACCGTGCTATGTAGTTTAATATGCCTAGAAAACCTTGGACCTCTTTTTGTGTTCGCAGGGGTGGTAGATTCTGGATAGCCTTAACTTTATAGGGATAAACCTCGATGCCTTTCCTACTGACCACGAAGCCTAATAGCTTCCCGGATATTACCCCAAAGGTGCACTTACTAGGTTTTAGTCGCAGCTAGAACTTTCTCAATCTCTGGAAGAGCTTCCTCAGATTCTCGACATGTTCATTCTCAGTTTGTGCCTTGACAATCATGTCGTTGACATAAACCTCGATTTCTTTGTGTATCATATTGTGAAACAGGGCCACCATTACTCTCTGATATGTTGCCCCAATATTCTTCAATCTGAAGGGCATCACTTTGTAGCAGAAATTTCCTCATATTGTGACAAACGTGGTCTTTTCCATGCTTCAAGATGCATCTTGATTTGATTGTATCCCGAGAGTTCATCCATGAATGAAAAGAAAGCGTTCCCGGCTGTATTATCCACCAAAGTGTCTATGTGTGGTAAAGGAAAGCTGTCTTTGGGACTTGCCTTGTTAAGGTTCTGGTAATCGACACACATGTGAACCTTCACATATTTCTTTAGAACCGGCACTATATTGGGCACCCACTACGGAGAGTTGGCCACTTGGAGGAAACTAGTATCGAATTGCTTCTTGACCTCTTCCTTGATCTTAAGGAGCATTTATGGTCGCATTTTCCTCAGATTTTGCTGCAAGGGTTTGCATTCTGGTTTGATAGGCAGTTTTTGGACTACTATATATGTGTCTAGTCTCGATATGTCTTGATACGACCAGGCGAACACATTTATGCACTCTTGAAGTAAGACTATCAGGTTTCGTCTTGCTTCAGTCGAAAGAGTTGTGCCAATTTTAACTTCATTTCTCTCCTCTTTGGTAACAAGTTTCAAGATTTGGATTTTCTCGTCGTGTGGTAGTATTTGTTTTTCTTTTCTTTCTACAATTCTCAAAAATTCGGTAGGCAAGTTGCACTCCTCTTCATTGTTGCATTCATCAAATTCCCCGAGACAAACGACCGATTCAAAATCCACCTCTGGATCAGGATCGCCAGTGCCTGCATTATCGTTATCTGAAGTCTTGAAGGAAAAGAAAAACATATATGCGTGAGAGGAAAATATCCCACACGAAATAGTCAAGAATTAAATTGGAAATAAAATGAAATGGAGTACTGAAATGAAGAAAAGGAAAAAATAATTGAATTCAAAAGAAATGAAATAAGAAAATTGTTTGCCATGAAAAGAGAAAAAATACATCTTTTATTGAAATTAAACAACAATGTTCATTCACCCTTACAAAAGATCACCTATTGCCTCGGGTATAGGCAAATAGGGATAGTTCGAATATTACTCTGAAAGACTCTTGTAAACCATAGTTAGTTCTTCCACCGATAAGTTGCTAGGCACGAACCCAGGTGGCAGAGGGCAGATTATGGATCTATCTGCGCTGTCAACATCTTCTGTGGTCAAAAATTTATGCTCAGATCTTCCAGAGCCACTTCTAAATTGGATGAGGTGGTCTCAAACACATAATCACCTGATTTGAATATGTTATAAAGAGGCGGGAATATCATGGGATCTCATTGAAATTCATTTTCGGTCAATCTGACTATAATTCTTTCACAGTTCTTCTAAATTTCTTTCCTCTTCTCATGGTGACTGGGCTGAAAACCAATCCCAAACTGATCTAGTTTTGAAATAGGAAGGACTGGATTAATCATTCCTTGCAGCTGTTTTTAAACCCTCTTCTTATTTTGGCACCTCATCCCAGAGTTTGCTTGATCTCTATCTTGGTGTATTTAGAGAGTCATGGTTTATGAATCCTTCTTCCTTCTGCCACGAATATGGCATTCACAAAATTTAAGGAGCGAAATGAACACTCTACCACCTCCTGATCTACCTCGATGTATAGAGCATCTGTGGTTATGCTTGTCATGACATCTTCTTCAACGTTAATGATCACCAAGGCTCTATCGATAACGAACTTAACTTTTTGATGCATCGTGGATGGTACTGCACCAACTTTATGAATCCACAACCTTCCCAAAAGACATTTGTAAGAAGGCATGATATCCATCACTAAGAACTCAACATTATAGGTGACAGGTCTGATGGTCAATGATACCTCGATCTTGCCAATTACCTCTCTCTTGGTCCCATCAAATACTCAGACCACATTCTGGCAGGTTCTCATATGAGAGGTATCCATTGGCAGTCTCTTCAATGTAACCAAATGCATCACGTTCAGGGCGGAGCCATTGTCGATCAGTACACTTGGTAAGGTATGCCCCTTACAATACGTGGTAATGTGTAATACCTTCGTTCGGCCTCTTCCTCCAAATGGAATCTCATCATCTGAGAATGAGATGAGATTATCAGCTTGAATATTATTTACCAGTCGATCTATTTTGCTGACTGGTATATTTTACGGCACGAACTTCTAATTTAGAACTTTCAACAGTGCCTCATGGTGTACCTTCGAGTTTAATAATAGTGTCAACATTGAAGTACGCGTCAGTAAGCTGTGGAGTTGTTCTACAACACTGTACTCGCTATGCTTCAAGAACTTAAGGAACTCTTTGGCTTTCTCCTTCTTTATGGGTTCGTTGATAGCTAGCACATCTTTCTTGAATGGCTCAAGCGATCTCTGCCCTAGTTTGCTATCACATTCTTTCGAAGTACTCACCTGACATTCGTACTTCCATGGCACCTGTCGATTATCCTTGTATTAAAAATGTCGGGGTGCCGTGATCACCACCTTGGATTGTGTAGTTGCTGATGTCATCGCTTTAAGGGTAATTATCAAAGGACTACCCTGCTGTATTTCTTTTCTGATGATTCTCCGGTAGCGCAAACGTCTGCTTCCAGGGAATCCTGAACTTCTTCGTAGAAATCCAGCTCCTTCATGTCCATCAAGAGTTGGACTAATGCTTTGAATTCTGGGCAATCCTGCACCTCATGCCCATCTTGATCGTGGTAACAACAACGATTATTGTTTTCATTCCTGGTTGCCTCTGACTAGGGTGCAAGAAGCCCTGCTTTCACCATTTAGCTCCATATCCAAGCCAAAGGAGATTTTACCTTCGAAATACTTGATTTGACTCTCTTATCCTTCTCGGTACTGACTGCGTCGATTTCAGTCTCCTGATGATTAGGCAAGGGATTCTGTACGACGTTTGGTGTTCTGGAGTTGAAATGGATCCAATTCTTGTTTCGCATTCATTGTACAAGCCTCTTGAATGCGAGATAACTTTCAATTGAATGCCCCTACACACCGTCATGGTATTCGCAGTGTGCGTTTCGTCATGCTATCTCGGGTAAGGGGGCTTAATTGGCTCCATAGGGTAAGGTGATACCACGTGAGTATCGAAGAGTTGTTAGTATAATTCTTTATATGACATGGGAATGTGATTGAATTGCTCAATTTCCCTTTCCTTCCTTGGTTCTCTCTGAGTTTGTTTAGAAGTACCGGATGGTACAGCTGTAGTGGTTTTTGAACTTGAGATCATAACACATTTGTTGGCATTGTAGGTATTGACATTGTTGATCTCTCTGTCTTTGTTCTTCATGGGAGGCTTCTTACTGGAGTCTCCTCCCTCGATTTTTTCTTGTTTTATGGCTAACTCGATCATCTCACTGGCCATAACTAGATCTGAGAAACTTTCCGATGTGATTGCCACCAGGTGCCCGAAGTAAGCTATATTTAGGGTTTGTACAAACAACTTTCTAGTTTCCTTTTCATCCAAGGGTGGATGAACTTACATAGCCAAATCTCTCCATCTATGTGCGTACTGTCGGAAACTCTCGGTATGTTTTTTCTCCAAGCTCTGCAGCATAACTCGGTCTGGTCTCATATCATTAATATGCTTGTACTGCTCCAAGAAAGACTTGGCTAAGTCTTTCCACGTCTTGATATAAGATCGGCTCAGCTGATTGTATCACCAGATAGTTGAACCGAACATGCTCTCCTGGAAAAACAGGATCAAGAGTTGGTCATTACCCACATATCCTGTCATCTTTCGACAGAACATAGTGATATGGGCTGAGGGGCAACTATTCCCGTCGAATTTCTCGAACTCAGAGACTTTAAACTTTGGTGGAAGCACCAGATCTGGGACCAGGCTAAACTCCATTACATACACTCCATAGTAGTCATGGTCCCCTTTGACCATCTTCATCTAGTCTTTCAACATTTTAATCTTCTCTTCCATCTTCTTCTCCTTATCCTCCTCATCAAAATCTGGGATAAGGTAGTCATCCGGATGATTGTCAGGGTTGGTTGTAGAAGTTTGTATATTTGCAACAGATACGGCTTTCCCTTTGGTAGAAAATGAGTCCCCTTGCAGTCCGGGTAAGATCCGAGTGAGAAAACCACTTGTGGGGTTGGTGGTATAGTTAAACTCTCAGATGAACCTTCCCCTGATGCACTTGCTTGTTGTAAACCATACAACTTGGCCACGATTTGATCGACCAAGGACTCCTGGCTTTTCGTGATGGAATCCAAGGTACTTTGACTTTTCTGGGCTATCTTATTCTCTAGCTCTTTCTGAAATTTCGCCATGTTCTCCTCGATTTTTTAATATTGGCTTCCATTTGACTCTTCTTTGTTCAAGTGTTGTGTAGATGATGAGTGTCTAATGCTTGCGGAGGTAAACTCGGGGTTTGCTCTTTCTTCCCCTTCTGAGACATGTTCTGTTAGTTAATATGAATGTAAAAACATGGAAAATATAAAAATAAACATGAAATATAAAATGCAAGGAATGCAATACATTATGTATGTAATTTAGAGGTATTGATCCAGAAAAGTGTTTATTATTATAAATAATCCTTATTTAAACAAAAGTGTTTTATATTTTAAGAGACATAAAAATAATCAAATGTACATCCTGACTAAATCCTCTAGACCCCGAACATCCTCTAATAGGTTGACAAGTCTTCTTCCTTCATCTGTCACTGGTTGAATGCCTTGTCGAACCACTCCAGATTAACTTGCTAGGCCATGTAAATGATGAGATGCCTTTTGTACTTGCTCTAGGAAATCGCGAATGACTGCATCTATAGCCTTTACCCTCTGCTGAGCCTGCTCCCAACGGAAACGCCACTGTAAACCTCTGTTAAAGGGCACTATCTGAAGCTCGCTTGCTTGCTTCTTGAATCCTTCCACAATAGCTTCTAACTCAGCTATTGTTTTTCTATCTCGCTCCTGTTGTTTCTGAAGAGATTTCTCCAGATCAGCTACCTGGATTCTCAAATGCTTGTTCTGATGGTGGCTGTCTATCAAGCGCCTCTGAGCAATCTCCAGTTGTTCTCTCAGAGTCTCTCTCTCGACAGACCCCTCAAACTTCCTTTTCAGACTGTGAGCTTCGTATTTCCATCACTCGAAAGTCCTTTTCAGATTGGAGTTACTCTGGACTTGCTCTTGGTACCCTTTTCTCAAATCCTTAAGCTCAAAGTATATCTTCTTCTGTTCTTTCTCTAGCTTATCTGCTCGATCCTTCTGAGTGTCAGCATCTAACTTCTATTGATGGCATTCAGCCTCGAGTTCCCTTACTCTCTGCTTCAGAACATTATTTACAGCTTCAAACTCTTCCTCTGCTATCTCAAGTTCAGAAGGGACAGACCTAAGATGTTCTTCCATGGTCCGGGTGTCCTCATAGTCTGGTACCGGGATGTTGTCATTTTTCCTCAATTTTTGCCACTCCAAATAGTTCGGAGTAAACATGTCTTTGGCAGCTACGACATCCATCCGGAATATTTTATTCCATGACCCGGCTACCTCTTTGATCATCTTTTTGTAGTTGTCTCCATGGTACACAAAATCTGATCCAACTAATCCGTATGTGGCTGGGACAAACTGACGTGCCCCATACTATCGAAGTGCTAGAAGCGGAGAATACCCAGCTCCTTCCCATAATCCAAGTAGGGTTATAGTGTTTGAATCCCTAGACTGGAAAAGAATGTCACTGTGGAACAACCAGGGGGCTCTCCAGGCAATATCCTGGTCCTGAAGATGCGTAAAGGCCTTCATCCATTTTTCTTTCAAAGCGCCTTCATGCCATTTCAAAGTGATGAATTCACCTAAAGGTGAATAAGTGGTACTGAATCGGTGATAGGTAACCCCGTTAGTTTTCCAGAAATGACTTTGAATCCAGACTTGAAGAAGTTGAGCACACCCAATGAACCTTCCTCCACCAGTCATTCTGCAATGGTTGAGAGAGCAAAAGGTCTCGGCTAAGATGGTTGGTGTTGGATTTATACACCTTGGGAGTTGTTCAAATAGCTCCACCACCGCTGCATCAATGTATCCCAAAGTCTTCGGGAATATAATTTGACCTTAAAAACCAGTGCAAACAGATCTATTGCCTTCCATTCATCGGGATAGTTCTTCAACAGTTGCTTGATATTAAGCCAAGCAATTCCTTCCCCGTTGCCTTTACATCGAGCTCGGTCAGTTACCCATTTCTTATCAACCTCGACAACCTTGGTCAGTGCATTCTTGAAAGACTGACTTTTGATGTGTTTAATGTAGGCTCGCTCCATTCTGATGCTTTCACAGTGCAACAGTGTAGTGTACTCTTCGATGGTGGGCACCATGTTCTCCTGGTTAAAAGTAAAGTAACTGTATCTCGAGTTCCAGAATTGAACCAAGGCTCTGATTAAGGGCTCATCAGTCTTGACATGAAGTAAAAGTGCAATATCACTGTACCGCTGACTAAACTTCTGTTTTCGGTCACTCTTCCAACTGTCCCAGAAGTCCCGAAGCTCTGCACATCATTCTGCTTTAGGCTAACAGAGGAATAGTTAACCATTTCTGATACATAGCTTCCTTGAAAAATGTCTCCCTTCTCTTTTTTGAGTCTTCTCAGACCATAGTCATACCTCGATGTTTTTTATCTCATGCATTACAACCCCTTTGTCTATTAATTCAGATTATTTGTGTGTAACAAACACTATTTTAGGGATCAATAACCTCTTTTATGATGCAAATGCTAGAAAAAGACAAACACGAAAGAAAAAAGTTAGTAAAAATAAATATATATATATATATATATATGATGAAATAAAGAAAGAAAAGTAGAAAGACAAACAAACAACATGATTAGGGTAAAAATATCTAAGGTTTTGAAATGGGGTTTTGGGGTAGGCTCTAATTCTCCATAGTCTCCCGGTTTAGGTTTTAAAAAAGGTGTCGAGTTCTCCTTGCTGGTGCCCCCTTGGGCTTGCCAGACCCTTAGTCCTAAGCCCATTACAAGCTTGTGTGGACTAAGTTAAACTCGAGAGGAAACATTCCCTTATGTCTGTGCGGTGAATAAATTCACACGAAGACATAAGGTATATGAATCCCGAAGGCTACTTGCAAGGCCTGTGCGGAGAATAAATTCTCACGAAGGCGTCATTTTCACCCCCACTTAAAAATAGGGTTTAGATCTCGGGTATAGAGCCTTAGATGAAAAAGACTTTTAAGGGCTGAAATCATTGAGAAAATCGTCAGTACAACTATTTATTTGAAAAAAATAATCAAAAGTAAGTAATAAGGATAAAAAAATTACCTTAAAATTTAAACTTACCATTTTCATAAAAAAGACAACTGAAAATTACCTTAGCCTGACTCACTTACCTAATGTGTCCCTAGTGGAGTCGCCAAGGTGTCGGAATCGTCTTTAGGATAGGGCCGAAATTGGGCTTCGACTTGAAAAATATGGATTGGAGTCGCCATCGATCTTTTACTTTAAAACAAATGGGTAGATCGGATACCTTATTTCTTGCATGATCTACGCCTTACCAAAAGATGTGTCGGATTCGGGGAGTCGGTTGCAATCAAGAAAGTGTTAGCACCCTTGAACTGCCCTTTTGGTACTATGTAATTTTCAGTTGTCTTTAATTAAGAAAGTCAGAAGTTTAAATTAAAAGGTAAAATAGGATCTAAGTTATTCACCTTAAATTGACTAAAATGCCCTTAAAAGATATAAATGTTAGATAAAAAATGGAAATTAATAAAATAAAGAAAATAAATCAAAGAAAATAAAACAACAAATTAAATAAAGCAAAGAAAATAAAAAAGATAAAAAAAGTGAATAAAATAAAATAAAATAAAGAAAATGGAAAAAGAAGTGAAATAAAAAAGTAAAAATAAGATATATAATAATATTAATAAAAATAATAATAGAATATATAAGAATAATAATGAGAGGTAAAATATATGTGTATATATAAAAGTATAAATAAAACATCAGGTGAAGAAAAAAATAAATAATAAATAGAAAAAAATAAGAATAATAATAACAAACCAAAAATAAAAATAGTAAAAAAAAGAATAATAAAAAATAAAATAAACGAATAAAAATATGAAATATATATATAATAATAATAAGAGGATTAATTTGAAAAAAAAAGTAAAATTTTGTGGCCAATTTAAAAGGATTTTGGGGTAGAATCGAAATAAAGGGGGTCAATATGAAAGATTAAAAACACGGGGTACCAGAAGGGGATCCGCTCGGGTCAGGTCTCGCTTCATGGGTCATATAAAGGCCAACTTTCGGCCTAAAAATCTTCATTTTTTTTCATTTTAACCTTAAAACCCCCCGTTTTGAGAACTCTTTCTCAAATGTTCTTCGTATTGAAGAACAAACACTTGGGTTCTTGATGAATCCAGAATCTGGCTACCAACGCCGCCTCGCCGACTGCCGTTCATCGACGGTGAATTTTTTTTCTTTTTTTTTAAAAAAAATCCGAAATCCCCTTTTGTACTGTTTTCATAAAAAAATTTAAAAAAGAATGAGCATCGGGGGTATATCTTGGTTCGAAAACTTCGAAACCCCCATTTTCATCGATGATTCTGTTTTAAACAAAAAATGACGAGCAAAGGTCAACGCATGCAAGGCAAGAAATAACCATAACAAAGGTAAAACGAAACTACCTTTTATTTCTTTACTTTCCGAAAAAGATACAAGGGCTTTCGATTGCTCCTCTCTATTTGCTAGTAATCTCGTAGTAATCTGTGTGGATTTGTGTGTGTTTTTGCCTAGTAATCGTAGTAAACTCTATGTGTTCAGTTTTACATCTTTATTTATAAGTAAAAATAGTCCTATTTTTAGACTACTTTGAGTCCTAATAGAACTCTAACGCTTGTTTGATGGTTGTGGATGAATCCCGTGTTCCCACGTTGCTGATGGCCGAGAAAATCGAGGCTTGACCGAAACAGAGGGTCGGTCGAAGAGTCCTCGAGAATGAGGGTTGCGGTGTTGTGGATAAGGAGAAGATATTAGGGTTAGAAACCCTAATCCATCAGCTCACTCCGACATGTTATGAACCTAGTTGTGGCTCGGGTTACGGGTTTGGGTTTCAGCAGATCCAGACTGTGCATGTTGGGTTGCTCCACTGTTGGGCCATATGTTTTGTAAATGCTTGTTGGTCCTATAAAGGTAACAAAATAAATGAATATATATATTATATAATATAATAACGTAACTATATTAAATATTGGACAAAATTTAGTGTCTTCAGAATCAAAACGACGTCGTTTTGAAAACTTGAATGTACTCTAAAATGATGTCGTTTTGGTGAGTAAAATATGAGAGAGAGTAAAGTTTAATGACTCATGGTGTAGTTTACCCTTTTTCCTTCTCTTCTCCATTTTCTCTCTGTCGACCACTACGTCATTTTCATTCCGACCACCGTCGACTTTCGTAGATGGTGGCCGTTAGGTCCCAAAATGGGATGGGTCGGTTCATCTCGACCCCCTGAGTCTGAAACTGATTGTTGTTTCACCAAAAAATATCCCAAAACCCATGAATTTGAATTGAAAAGTTTCGGCTTCCTCACTTTCAATCTCAAATTCATGGACTTCAGAGCAACTTCCGATAAAATGGAGGTCAAATTCGAACTCGCGACGTCGAGACAAAGCGACCCATCCCATTTTGGGACCAAACAACCACCATCTATGGCGGTCGACGGTGACATCCGACCACCTTTCTATTTTTATTTTATTTTTTTAATTATTTTATATTAAATAATAATAATTAAAAAAATTCATGTCATCATCTATTAGAGAGAAAACGATAGAGTGAGCAAAATGATTCAATATGTAAAGTTCAGTGACCAAAATAGAAAAAATGAAAGCTGGACGAGAAAAATAGGAAAAAAAGTATAATACAGAACTGAATGGTTTCATTGTTTGGGCCAAATTTCAACAAAATAAAATACCAACCCGTTCACGGTGGGACTCGGGCCCACAATCTCCCGCTCCGGAGGCAAGCGCCTTATCCACGCCAACAACTTTAATGCTCGGTTCTATATTGTTAAGTTCATATTCGATTTTTAAAGCTGAAACAATTAATGAGACTAATGCCAGTATGCCACTGCTAAAAGTCAACACAGCTACTAAAACCTATAGTGCTTTTAATTTATAAAGGATCACACTTACTCCTCATTAGTAGCCATAGAATAGCCAGCTGAGAAACAACAATTCTCACGTTGGCGTTTTGAAAGTTAAAATGAGTTGATATATTGGTGTTGTAACATTAAGAAGACGTAAATTTAAACACATTCAAAAATATATCTTTCTTCTGATTTAGGAGTTTGAAATTTATCTAATTTAAATATAGTATCTATTATAGATTACAATCACTACAAGAAATTCTTACTATTGTGACAAATTTAATTTTCTCAAAATTAATTTTGTCACTATTAGTAGTTTTTTGGTAACAAAATAAATAATCGTCGCATTAGATTAAAAAAAATATACAATTATGACAAAAGATAAAATCGTCATAATAATTTGTCACGATTAATAAACATGTGTAACATATGGTGACAAAATAAAATTTATTACTAATTTTTACAAATGTTTCCCTCTAATTTTTTGGCGCCAAATTGAAGGCATATAGTGTCAACTTTTGCAACTAAAAGTTTTAGTAACTATGACAAAAAAATTTGTCACAACAAATAATGAGATTTAGATTTATTGTGACAAATTTTGTTTGTAATAATATATTTAAATTATAGCGACAAAATGTATAGTTACAAATGATTATCTCCAATTTTTGGTAAAAAAACAAAATTATATAGTGACATGTTTTGTAACTATAAACTATAATTATTGTTACAAAAAAAATTGCCACAACAAATAATGAGATTCAAGTTTTTAGTAAAAAAATAGTATTTGTCATTATTTGTTTTAATTATAGTGACAAAATATATTGTCACAAAGATTTTCTTCCATATTATTTTTGCGCCAAAAAAATTCATATATTAACAAATTTTGTAACTATAAGGGTTAATAATTATTACAAAAAAATTGCCACAAAAAATAATGATATTCACATTTTTATGACAAATTATATTTGTAGTTATAAATTTTAACTATAGTGATAGCATATATTGTCATAACTATTTTTTTCCACTTTTTTGTTTCAAAAGTTATATTGACAATTTTTATAATTATAATTTATAGTTATTATTATATAAAAATTATCACATCAAATAATAAAATTTAAGTTTTTTATAATTAATTATTTTTGTACTTATATATTTTAATTATTATAAAAATTTATACTATCAGAACCATTTCTCCCTATTTTTAGTGTCAAAAATGTTATATAGTAACAAAATATATTGTCATAAAGATTTTCCTCCATATTTTTTTTGTGTCAAAAAAATCATATAATAACAATTTTTGTAACTATAAGTGTTTATAATTATTACAAAAAACATTGTCACAAAAAAAATGGTATTCATATTTTTTTGACAAATTATACTTGTAATTATAAATTTTAATTATAGTGATAACATATATTGTGATATTTTTCTCCATTTTTTTGTTTCAAAAAGTTATATTGATAAGTTTTGTAATTATAATTTATAGTTATTGGTATAAACATATTATCACATCAGATAATAAAATTCAAGTTTTTTTTGTAATCAATTATTTTTGTAGTTACATATTTTAATCATTATGAAAAATTATACTATCAGAAATATTTTTGCCTATTTTTTAGTGCCAAAAATGTTGTATAGTAAAAGTTTTATAGTTATTGTTATAGAAAAATTATAACAACAAAAAATTTATTTTTTAATTAATAAATGATTTTAGTTTTTTATGAAAAATATATGTTTGTAGTTATACATTTTGATTATAATGATAAAATATAATTATTACTTTTGATTCAATCGAAAATATGAAATAGAGGTACTAAACATAGTAAATTTAGTCCAAATAAAAATTTATGCCAAATTTATCTATTAGTAAACTAGTAATTTTTTAATGAATTTTTTTTATAAAATAACTACAAAAATCATAGATGAAAATATTTGAAAATTTAATGATAAGTTTAGTGACCAAAATGAAATGTTTTTAAAATTCAATTTTTTAAATAAATTTGGGATGAATACAAGGTAGTACCTATTTAAAAACTCTTAATCATTTGACAATAAACACTCAAACCCCTAACATACACGATGCTCGAACTTAGGAAAACAATTGATAATATCAATTCCTTAGCTACTGAGTTCATTTGATTTGTATTAAAAATTCAGTTATTAGTGTAATTTACCTTGTTTATTTATTTTTGAATTATGGATTCAGACCCTGAATTCTATAAATGTTGATCTTCAAACCCATAAAAATACGTAAGGCCAAGCCCAAATATAACTTATCGGCCAGGAGTAGCTCATAAGGGTAATCCCTGTATTATCAGTTTTAAAATACTGATCGTCCGATTAATATTTCAAACAACACCATACCCGTTGAATTAACCCCGAGGCGCCTCTGTAGTAAAAATTCAAATAAATTCTAAAGTCCGCTCTTTCCTCATATTTTATTTCACAAACATAAAAAAAAAAAGAATCCCCAAAAAACACGATAAAGAGAAGGAACCAAATTCAAAAAGCGGATCTAACAGTAGCAAAAGAAGAACATCGCTAAGCACATGCGCAAAAATTGAAAGAAAGTAAACACAACTCGAAAATAGGTTCGTGCGATTCTCCTGCTCTTCGAAGATTGAAAATTTCCGGCCGCCACAAAAAAGAGAGAGGCGTCAACGTGCAAGTCCTCTTTTGTTGCAGGTTTCTCTTATATTTAACTCTCATTTTGTCTGTGTTTGTTAGATTCTTTAATTTTTGTGATTTTGATTTTTTGTGTAAAAAAATAAATCTATTGGCCGTTTAGCGAAGAGGAGTTCAGGAACAATGCGCCGCAAGTGGTGAAGTGTAAGCCGTTTTTACTTTATTTGCATGATTTCATTATTGGGTGGGTAAAATCTTTGGTCGGACATACCCTGAAACTTTAGGTCAAATCCATTTTTGGATCACTTTTTTCGAGGTTAATCTGATATTCTTTCCCATGTATTTCTTAGGGCTTTCGGGTTGCCACGTCACATTCTCGATTATCCAGATGCTTACGCTGGATGGAATGCCCTTAGCAGTTTTGGCTCTTATATATCCGTAGTTGGGATTTGTCGTTTCTTCGTGGTCGTAACAATCACTTCAAGCAGAGGAAATAACAAAAGATGTGCTCCAAGTCCTTGGGCTGTTGAACAGAATTCAACCACACCGGAATGGATGGTACAAAGTCCTCCTGCTTTTCATACTTTTGGAGAACTTCCAGCTATCAAGGAGACGAAGACTTTCGAGAACAAACAAAACGAAAGAAAATAAATATTAGGAATACCAATCGCCTACTAAAAAAAGTTTTCAAGCTGTTCAAAGGGGATCATCTACCTCTTGCGAGCGCTTTAAAGCGGTTCAAAATGAAGAGCCTTTTAGACACACTCATCACAGGCTTTGGACGAGAACTTGGAGTCCAATCCTTCTTTGAATAAGGTCTCGCAGAGCCTGGGGTAACCTCACAAAGTTTAATGGAAATGCTGCTCACCTAGATGCCGTGCTGGTGCATATGTTCCACGTGCTTCTACTGGCCAAACCAACCCTAACTCGTTTCGTGAGAAGTCGCTGTTTCTCAGAACATCGCCGGAAAACATCTAAACCGAGTTTTTACTTTCGATAAGGTTTTCTTTTTGTGACTGTTAAGTTTAATTATTTAATAGTATAATTTGATTTGTTTGCTGCTGTAAATGTTGAATTTGTTTTGTGTTTTTAATGGTGAATAGGTATTTGGGCCATCAACACAACAAAAAGATATATATTGGAACAAGCTGTTGTTCCCATTGTGAATGAAGTTTTATAAGGTTTCAACTGTACTATCTTTGCATTCTCTTTTTACTATTACAATTCATATCAAGGAAGCTACGCCAGAAGGTGAAGAGCTTATAAAGTGTGGGAAGCTGAATTTGGTTGATTTAGCAGGCTCAGAAAATATATCCCGCTCTGGTGCTAGGGATGTATGTATTTCTTGCATATTTGCTAGTCAATTTGGAAGTTGTTACCAGATACTCTTTTAGTTAATATCATTAACGTTTTGTTTGAGGTTGACATTTATAGGGACAAGTTATTTGGATGATTTTTGCTAGTAAACAACGGATTAATATGCCTGAGATTTTTCTATTTTCGAAGTCGTTGCAATGTTGAACTGCTTGGTGTTTCATATGCATGCAACTATGATGCTACTGTCTTTATTTATTTATCTTTCTCGATATAGTAAAACGTTCGTTTGAGTTTGCCATTATAAAAAATTTGGGTTTGAAATTCGACCACGTTTTTAAAACTTGAGTTTGATTTTATTCGAAAGTAAGGTTGACAAATCTTTATTGGATTTGTGAAATATTTTAGTAAACATGATTACGATATAGTTTTTGTGTTTGATGATAAATTAGGCTAACCTCATGCACACCTAAATATAAAGTTATGTCAAATTTATTTCGACCGAATATTTTGTCAAAATAAAAAATTGTGAAAAATTTATTTAATTAAAATAACAATTTATAACAAATATTAATTTCTTATTATAAAAATTGTGACAAATAATATTCTTTCATAATAACAAATTGCAACAAAATTATTTAGTCACAGTAAAAAGTTATAAAAAATATTTAGTGACGAAATAAAAGTAGTGAGAAAATAAATTTTGTTGTAATATGTCTTTTTGTCACGAAAAGTTTTTTTGTTTGATGTTATAATTTAACTTAATTGTGACGAAATTTACTTTTTGTGATAAAATAATTATTTTATTTTAACAAATATTTTATCTCTGTAAGTTACATTTAGTGACGAAATAGCAATTGCGACAAAATAATTTTTATTGCCTTATGTATTTTCGTCCCAAAAACCCTTTATATTTGATGCTTAAATATAAGTTAGTTATGAAAAAATTTACTTCTCTTGACAAAATGGTTAATTGATTGTGACAAATATTTTATTGCAATAAGTTAATTATATTAATGAAATTTTATTATTACAAAAAATAATATACTATGGTAACGAATACAATTTTGTCACAATATACTTTACATGACAAGGTTGTTCTAACAAACACGACAACAAATAAAATTAATCAGAATAAATATATCGTGATAAATTTAGTACTTTTGGCCATAAATAATTTTGTTGAAACCATCTAAATTCTTGTAGTGAATTACAAAGAAACAAGCAATACATGGGACGAGGGGGTTTCCCCTTGTTTTGTACGGTAGGTTAAATTTACTACTTCCTACTTTTTAATCATTGCGTACACTGGAAAGGTGGGTTTGGTTTTGTACCTATAAAGAATCTTCTTTTTCTTGAGCAAAAAGTTAGCAATGGAAATAACAATCTTCCCTGGTTCACTAATATAAAATGAATTCCCAACACTCCCTCCTTTCTTCTTATCCTTCTCGTTTTGGATTAACACTCTGTAAGATCCTTCATCGTCCGGGATGAACTCTTCCTTGTACGATACGTCCCATGCTCCCACCACCGTTAAATCCCAAATCATTGTCATTCCAGCCTGATATAATCACATATGTACATTGCTTATTTTCTTACAAGATTACTATATTTGTACCTTAGTGGTTGGAATTTGGATGTGCTCAGTAGTATTTGCTTTGGCCTTAACAACTAAAGCCTTGTCTTCTGTGGAAAACTCTCCGTCGTTCTCTCTTTTGAGACCTCCGTATTCGACCGGGAGGTTTTCTGGAGGTATAAATCTAGTTTCGAAACAAGAAGATGACAATGGAAGATTTGACATCGGAAAAACTATAATTCATGAGTAAATTATTATGGCATTGCTTACTTGAGAAGAGTGCTGGTAACTTTCCCTGGTCTGGCAATCACAACCCTACCGTTCTCAGTTTGAGCTTTCAGCCGTGAAGAAAACACATGGGATATATAAAACCACAAGGGAACATTTATAATTATCTGCAAGCATCTCAATGGTTATGATATTGATCGATTATACACACACATATTTTGCTCTTACATTTCGATGGATGAACTCGGAATAAGGATCTTGTAACAACTTCCAAGATTTTCGAGAAACAGAACGAAGTTCCTTTGTGGTTTGCCCCGATGAGTGCTTCAAATCTAAGATCTGAACAATGGAGTTCGCTCCACCGGCTTCAAACTTGAGTTCCTTGATAGCCTTCTCCAAGAATTGAACTCTCCACGTATTTCATTTTTGGATTTGATTGTCTTTCAAGGCAGCATACATGTTGTAATACAGAGGGTGACCTTCCTTGTCTCTGCTATTTAGATATCCTAGGTTATCAAAATCATCACCCAGGTTTTCTTCGATGATTTCATCGACTTTGAATTCCTTCCGCCATTTTAACGTCCCGCTAAGCATTTCGAAAGCCTCATTAACCTTGTAATCTTTGGCTTTCAAGAATTTCAACAACACTATATCTGTTCCTTCATGGCGTTTGCTTGGCAACAAAGGCACACCCCAAAGTTTAATCTCTTTCAGTTCTTCAATTGCCGCGTTTTCTTCTCGACTAACTTCGCTGCTAGGTTTCCCCAAGAGATAATTCCCGAGAATCGACTCTTCAACTCGACACCTGAATTCGACCAGGGCCTTATATTGACTTAGCTTCTTTCCCTTTTGAAACATTCTTTCCATTTTCTGGAACTAATGAAGGTTCTTCACAGGTTTCCTCATTGGGTTCTTGAACTTGGAGGGCAATCTCATATTCAAATGCATTAGCCATGTTTTGATCCTGAACCCTGCCAGAATCTTTCGATTTGTTCTTCGTTTCTTTTTTCTTCCCCATAGCTGGGAAATGGAACCAGACGGAAACTAAATCCCTGAAGGTGAAGAGATTTAATGAAGACAGATAAACAAAGAACAGGCGCCAAATTTAGAGTCAAATGCATGAATTAAATTTTAGCCCATGCCAGGTTTGCAAACCTTGAAATAGCTTCTTCTTGGCTAAAAAGAATTGGTGTTTCTTTTTTTTTCTTCTTCGACCTGTTTGGATAACTTGTTTAATAGGTTATAAAAAGGAATGGCTTTTTGTATGCTAAAACACATATAATTATCCAACAACAAATAGGAAAAATAATTAAGTAAATTTAACAAAATAAAGCATATATATATTGTGTTTAGAATTTGCAATGTGTTTGAGAAAGAATCGAAATCAGGAGTCTGAATCCGTGGATTGAAATACGACAAATGTATCGAATACGAACTTCATATATGTCTGTATTAGCAGTACAAAACATTATTAAAGGACCTGATAAACTAGCATTCATTGGGACTGGTCTTCATAATCTTATTCGCTACTTAGTGTTTCAACCATAAGTTGCCAGCACAAGAAGTCATGCATTGTAAATTAAACTTGGGAAACACTCTTTAACTACTCATTCTCAATCATGCTTTATTGTTACTGCTGGCTCATTACCATCTACTACCTCTGCAACACTCATGGTTTCCTTATGGAAGGTGGGAGATGCAATCACCTTGAATTCCTCATTGGTAGAATGGGGGGCACCCATCATATTTTCATTACAAGCCTCGAAAGGAACAATGGGATTAGCCTCAGTGGTGCCAGAGTTTTCGTTAAGCTGTCTTTCGGACTTTGAGTCAGCTTCCAGTTCCTCAAATTTGGAGATGACCTGATGAAGCTCATCATGTAGATTCAGTGCCTCGAAGAGAACTCCATCGTCATCAGTAGTGCTTTCTATGATCATCTGAATAACAGGCTGTGACTGCTTGCACTTCTTAAACATGCTCTCCGTCAGCTCGTCCTGCAATCACTCAAGATTACATAGGAAGAACAAAAAGCTTCATGATGAAGTTGATAATATCATATGGAAAGATATAACAAAAGCTAAAATACAATAACATTTCATTTACTGCCATGCCAAATGACTACATAAGCATAAATGTGTGTCTTGCAGAAAGGACCGTGAAATACAAAGTACACAATCACAGTTAAAATCATGATTTCATGCCAAAAGCAGGGTAATTACCAATGTAGGTTTCGGCTCTGTTTCCTTACTCAACATGCTAGAAAGCACCTCAAGGCTGTTCCGAGTTACTTCAAAAACTTCCTTCTTTTCTTCGGCGGAAAGACTAGCATAACTATAGGTAAAAATCACCGCTGTATGGCTCCGTGTTATCGACAGGATAGTTTTCCGAGGGAGGCAAACTCATGCAAGACTCCAAGGTAAAGTGCAAAGGGGTGCATGTCCCGTTGGCTACCGGTGGATCACTTTTTTCTTTCAAGCTCTGCTTTATAGGGGAAAAGGTAAGCAAAATGCTGGAGAACTACTCTCTTTAAATGCATGATATCTTACATGCTATTAGTGTTTGGCACATTTGAAAGGCAATTTAACAGAAAAAAGGGGGTTTTACCACATAAAGTTCGGTGAAACACAGGCAGGTGAGCAAGATCCCGGGACTGTCCCCAAACACCTATCAACTGCAAAGCCCTTCCTCTGTTTCCTCGATGGGTGTGCGGATTCTCGATCATCTTCACCATCTCTTCCAACACTCCCTCGGAAGCCACCTCGGAAGCCACATTGGCGCAATTCGTGGTACAAGATTCCAACAAATCAAGGCTCAACGATTGGGTGACGTTGTTTTTGGCCGATATCTTCTTCTTGATGGCCCTAACGATATCGGTTGCTTCGAAGTCTAGGCTGTTGATCATGGCACATATCTTCATGTTCAATCCCCAGTTGGGTTCTTGTAATGTGTCCAATGTGGCCTCGTCGACGATTCTGGATTCGGGTGTGGGGCCTTGAAGGATTTCTTTCATTTTCCCACTCACCATTCTACTCATTTGAGCTCCGCCCGTTTTCAGTTTCTCGCCCCATTCGGATAGCTTCGTTTTATCCATACCCTCCTTGTGTTAGGACGTTAACATTTACCCAAAGTACAGTATGGAACTGTTTAGAAGAAAAGATGGGGGAAATTAAGGATATTATAGCATAAACATTAAGGTAAGAAAGGAATAAAAGAATGAGTAGTTGTGGGGGGAAGAGAGAAAAATGAAAGCTTTGGTTATGAATTGGAATTGGTCATTTGCATGTCAAGTTCGTTAGCGGAGAGAGAGATTAGGAGAGAATGGTCCGAGTCTACGATACGCGTGGCTCCAGGGCCCGATGCGTTGGATCCCCCGACGCATGTGTTCCACGTTTTCTTTCCCTTTTAATGAAAACAATATACAACAGTTTCTCATTAGGCAGTATAAAGCAGTATAATGATAAAACTAAACCTTAAGATTTTAATTTTTAAGTAAAATAACATCGATTGGATGAAAACCGTTAATTGACTTACAGTCAACACATATTGTTAATGTAACATTCTCAAATATACTTAATTGACGATGTATTTGTACTTGGTCATTCATTGAATGATGTGATACATACCATATTATTGATGTTGTATATGTCAAATCATCAATGTTATACATTTCACTATCTTTTTGCTCAGATATTTCCGTGTTGGTGTATGAGCTGGAGATGAGTTGGTTTTAACTAATCCTCCATGTGTTGTCAGGCTACTAAATGTTGTTAGGATGTTACGGGTTAGTTGAGGTGGTTATGAGCTGTTAAGCTTCTTGATTTGTGTTAGCCAATTGTATAAATACATCTCTCAATTATTGAGAGTAATATGTTGAGATGAATGAAGTTTTGTGTTTCAGCTATTTTTCATTTTCTTGTTTACTCTACACTGCTCATCGTTCTTAGAGCAATATTATAACATGGTATCAGTCGCCAAATCCTGGAGTCCTTCTTCGTTGTTCGCTATTCGCTTCTCTTTCTCGATGCAGTTAGTTCATTCGCGGTGACAGTTAGGTGCTGAAGGTAGTTACGAGTCTTGAAGGTCAGGTGGTACAAAGATCGTTCTTGATCAGTGTGCTTTCTTGACTGATTTCCATGGCGTCTTCTCCGGTTAGTTTGAATGTTCAACACATTCCTAAACATGACATAGTAAAGTTTTCAGAAAGCCCTTACCTCTTGTGGAAGCATCAAGTGATGTTGATTATTGATGGATATGGTCTGTTGAAATATGTGTCTACTCAGGACAAGAAGAAGAGAACCCAACCTTTGTGGTATATAGGCAGCAAGACAAACTCTTGGCATCTTGGCTCCTAACCACTGTGAGTACAGAAGTTCTCCCTCATCTCACTGGTCTCACGACAACTCTTGCTATTTGGAGTGCCATTTCACGACTTTTTGGTGCAAGGTCTAGTGCAAAGATATCAGCCCTTAGACATAGCCTTCACTCACAAAGGAAGGCTGGTTTAACAGTAAGTGAGTATCTGGCAAAAGTCAAGTCCATTTTTGATATGCTAAATGCAGCAGGAAGTTTAGTGACTGAGCAAGAACATGTCAGTGTTCTTTTGGCCGGCTTTTCCATAGAGTTTGAGTCCATAATTGCTATAGCCTCTCGAGATTCCCTGTCATTGAACTTTCTAACTGAGATGCTTCTTGATTGTGAAGCTCGACAAAAGCTTTTTCTATATGAAAGTGCCTCAGCTAATATGACTGTTAATTCTAGTGATAAAGATGAATTGAAGCCCACTAGTACTTCTGCACCTCAGTCACAACCAAACTCCATAAAGGTTCAACAAAATGATAATTTCTGAGGCAGAGGTCGTGGTCGTTTCAACAGTTCTAATCGACCTCAGTGTCAACTGTGTGGAAAGTTTGGCCACGTTGTACAGAAGTGTTATCATAGGTTTGATCGAGACTATTCTGGGGTCCCTGACTCCACTACATCAATAAATGAAGGCTGAAGACAGTCGCGTGCCTTCTCGGGTGATAAACAACAACCTGCTGTCAGCATGCAAGCGTATAATCATTTGGTGAATTATGGTTTTGCTCAGACTCATGTGTTCTTGTGTCATCCATGTGTTAACTCAGTCTTTCCTGGCATGCAATCGCTTGGTTCAGTACCGTACTACCAATGATCACTTATTCACCTCTTAGGTTGCGTATCCAGTAGGAATGCCCCATATGAGTGTAGCCTCGAGTGATCTATCTTTTAGTTCTTCTGCTGGAAAGAACCCTTTTGGTTCATCGATGTCATCTTCACCAGCTGCTTTCATTTCCATAGTTCCTTCAGTCAATACCTCAGTTACACCTACTGATGCCGTCTGGTATCCAGATACAGGAGCTACACATCATGTTACCAATGATTTGACTGCCTTCAATTCTAGTACAGCTTACACAGGTAATAATACTCTACTTATGGGAAATGGAGAAGGGGTTAAGATTGCACATATATGATAGTTATGTCTGATGAGTAAATCGAAGCCCTTGTTGCTACAAAATGTTCTTCATGTACCAAACATAAAGAAGAATCTGATGTCTGTGTCACAGTTCACTCGTGATAATAAGGTCTTTGTAGAGTTTCACCCGTTTGACTGTTTTATGAAGGACACACAGACTCAAGAGATCTTATTGGAAGGGAGGCTCACGCATGATGGGCTGTATCAGTTGCTACCACACACTGCAAGGCGCTCGGGTTGGCAATTGAATAATGTCTCGAAAGCATCAAGTTCAATATATTTGTGGCACAAACGCCTTGGTCACTCTTCGATGGCTGCTGTTCGAGCTGTAATGAAGACTTGTGGTGTCAGTTCTAGTGAAAATAAGATGTCTCATGTATTTACAACATGTTTACAAAGCAAGGGTCATAAATTGTCTTTTTTTAATTCCTTAACTGAATACAAGGAACCTTTTAAATTGATTGTTTTAGATGTTTGGGGTCCATCACCTGTTATCTCTACTGATGGTTATTCGTATTATGTGTCCTTTATAGATGTACATAGTATACATACTTGGGTTTATCTACTGAAAAGGAAATCTGAAGTTATACAATGCTTCTTAAATTTCTACAAGATGGTAGAGGTTCAATTTGACTTTAAGGTTAGAGTCGTTCAGACTGATGAAGGAGGAGAGTATCAAGCTCTCAAAGGCTGGTTCTTTGCTAATGGTATACAATAAAGGATTTCCTGTCCAAGTACGTCTGAACAAAATGGGAAAGCCGAGAGGAAGCACAAACATGTTGTTGAAGTGGGATTAGCACTTCTAGCTGAGGCTGAACTACCCTTAAATTTCTGGAGCCATGCATTTGTTTCAGCCGTTTATTTAATAAATCGCTTACCAACTGAAGTGTTAGGTGGCAAGTCTCCTTTTGAGGTTCTCTACAAGCAAACTCATGATTATTCCATGCTTAGGATTTTTGGGTGTGCCTGCTTTCCTTTGTTAAGACCATTCAACTAACATAAGCTAGATTATAGGTCAAAACGGTGCACGTTTCTTGGATATAGTCATTTGCATAAAGGATACAAATGCTTAGATGATAGTGGAAGAATCTTCATCTCATGACATGTTGTGTTCAATGAAGGAGTTTTTCCTTATGCTGGCACGAGAGGAGAAGGTCGGTCTAATTGTGACACTATCTCCTCCACAAACTTTATGCCTGTAGTACGGTCATCTGGAGACAGCAACAAAGTAAAGGGAATGTTGGTGCATGAGCTGGAGATGGTTTGGTTTAACTAATCTTTCACGTGCTGTGAAAGAACTTGAGGAAAACCACTAGTAAAGTAAGGGGAATGTTGGTGTATGAGCTGGAGATGAGTTGGTTTTAACTAATCCTCCACGTGTTGTTAGGTGTTAAATACTGTTAGGATGTTAAGGGTTAGTTGAGGTGGTTATGAGCTGTTAAGCTTCTTGATTTGTGTTAGCCAATTGTATAAATACATCTCTCAGTTATTAAGAGTAATATGTTGAGATGAATGAAGTTTTGTGTTCCAGCTATTTTTCATTTTCTTGTTTACTCTACACTGTTCATCGTCCTTAGAGCAATATTATAACATGGTATCAGTCGCCAAATCATGGAGTCCTTCTCTGTTCGCTTCTCTTTCTCGATGCAATTAGTTCATTCGCGGTGACAGTTAGGTGCTGAAGGTAGTTACGAGTCTTGAAGGTCAGGTGGTACAAAGATCGTTCTTGATTTCTTGATCAGTGTGCTTGCTTGACTGATTTCCATGGCGTCTTCTCCGGTTAGTTTGAATGTTCAACACATTCCTAAACATGACATTGTAAAGTTGTAAGAAAGCACTTACCTCTTGTGGAAGGATCAAGTAATGTTGATTATTGATGGATATGGTCTGTTGAAATATGTGTCTACTGACACTTCCTCTCCTAGTGAGTTTGTTACGAATGACTCAGGGCAAGAAGAAGAGAACCCAACCTTTATGGTATATAGGCAACAAGACAAACTATTGGCATCTTGGCTCCTAACCACTGTGAGTACAAAAGTGTAGTGGCTTGATCTTTTTGCTCTTCACATACAAACCCCAGAATTTGTTCACAGGTGAAGGTTAGATCTACAAAATGTGGTTCCTATGGAATGTCTTTACCATGCAAAGCATGTGCTGGGGGTCACATGAGTATCCTTGATTTCTCAAGTCAAAGACATGAGTTTCAAGGTAGGGATAGGCCAAATGAAGATAAAGATGGTATTGAAAATCTAGATGATTTTGTAGTGTTATCTTCTAAAATGGATCTATTTCTCTCGCTCTAGGATTCCACAAAATTTCAAGTCAGTGCAGACCCGACTCCAAGGGAGAAGTAGATTGTGGAGCTTTTGAAGAAGGTCCAAGCTAAACTTCAAGAAAAAGTGAAGAAAGTTTGTTGTTTCCTTCAGTTACTTAGAAAATACTCGGTCTAAAAAAGGTAAGAACAAAGATGGCATTGGCAACAGCAAGAACCTGAATTCGGATCATCCGGAAGTGAATGACCCTTCTAATGAAGATAAAAGCTCCAGCTTCTTTGGTAGAGTTAGGATCGAAGACAAAGAATCTTATCACGATTGAAATATCACCAAGATTGATCCAGTGAGGAGACTGTCATTTCAGATTTGAGTTTAGTTGAGTCACCTCCTGCACCCTATCACAGATCCGAATTAGAGGTGTAGACATCAATTTTTCCATTCTAAAATTATTATATTATTATTATTATTATATTTATTACTATTATTATTACTATTATTACTATTTATTATTATTATTAAATAAATATAATTACAAATATTTTTATAAGCCCACAAATACATTGGAGGCCCAGAGTCCTGAAGCCCATTTACAAACCCGACCCATTTACAAGATCCCGGAGCCCAGTTCAGGCCTAAGTGGAGACTCAACCCGGATACAGAGGAAACCCCAGGGTTTCACACATCTCATCCCAGCCGCCATCCACCATCATCTGTTGGATCTGGCAAGATCCAACGGTCCAGAGATATCCAACAAGAAACCATAGGGTTATGATACCCTAGGGACCACGCGACGGCGCCTCTGTTGCCACCATCCGCTACCGACGTTCTACACTGCCACGACGCCAGTCGAAGCTCCCAGAAGAGTCATTCCAGCCGTCCACGCGTCCCATTCTTCGGTGAGTCACCACAGGTTCGGTGACTCACCACAGGTTCGGTGACTCACCAAAACTCATCTCTGGGACCGGTCCGAGAGCATCCTCGATGGTGGCTTTCCTCGATGGTGGCTATAAAAGCCACCACACCTGTGAAATCAAGACAGATCGACAACAAATGAAACAGAAAGAAGACAAGAACCAAACAACAACCACAACCGACAACAATCAAAACCCATAACAAAAAAACCAAAAGATGAGAAACACTTATCGAGGAAGGAGCACGACTATCGAAACCTACATGAGCCCCCAAGGAAACCGAAATACCGAACTTATTTCCGTAGATCTAGGTAATTTCGGAGCATTTTAGGGGAAAATGAGGTTAGAATCGGTCTTAGAGTGTTCACAACTTTATTTTGGGGTAATTTGGGAATTTTCGGCCATCACGGCGGTGCTCGGCGCCGGAAAAGGTGGCCAATTTTCTTCTCCGTCGAGGGAAAACGAGAGCTTCTCTCTCTAAAGAGAGAGAAGCAAAACCAGAAAAATGAAATAATGGCCCTTAGGGCCGGTTTAAAAGGGTTTAAATACCCTCCCCCACACGACACTGTTTTGGGGGAGGGTGTCTCTGTAATTTCCTTATTGGGAAAATCATCTCTGCATCCATTCAGAATTTGTAAACTTCCATTTTAGTAACTAGAATTACATTTATGCATATATTAATTTTGTCTTCTAATTTTGTTTTATTTATAATTTAATCATTGCATGTTTATATATATATTTAGGGTAAATAACATATTTAGTCCTTAAAATTTTGATTACATTTATTTTAACTCGAATAATTAATATTAAGGCTAAATTACATTGTTAGTACATATCTTTTTAATAATTCAAATTAGGATCTTTAGGTTTTATATTTTATATTTTAGTTACTGATTTTTTAATAATGTTCATTTTAGTTTATTAATTTATATATTCTGTATTTTAATACTATAGTTTTAATTTTATTTATTTTAGTCACTGTTTAATTATATTTAATTTTATTCTTTAAATTTCAATATGTTTAATTCAATATTTTAATTATTATTTTATTTCAGTCATATTAATATATATTATTTGATTAATTTTGTAAATTAATAATATTTATTTATTTTTAAATATTAAGAACTGGGCTGTCTTAAAGCAACTAGAAGTCATTTTCTGATATTTTTAAATAAATAAATATCCTACTTTTATAAATTATATATATATTATTATTTTTATTTTTTAAGAAATGTCTTATTAATATTTATTTATTTATTAATATTAAAGAAATGTGTTGTCTTAAAGCAACTAGAAGTCCTATTCTGATATTTGTAAATAAATAAATACCTTATTTATAATTTATAAAAATTATTTTAATATTTTTCTTCCTTATTATCCAATTGAATAAAAACAGGATCGTAAATTAAATTCATATTCGAATTCTTAAAATTCTATTGTTAGAGACAATTTATAATCGACAATGACCAATTTTGGGCGTTGTGGGGGTGCTAATCCTTCCCCAAAGGTAACAGACCACAAATTCCTTTTTATTATTAAAAAGAATGAATTTTTGGTTAAACGCAGACCAATTTATCTTTTAACTGATGTTTTCTTAAAAACTCTTTTAAAAGATATTTTTTAGGTATTCGACCTACCTAACCCAAAAGGCCGATGGCGACTCCCAAAACATTTTAAAAACCATTTATTCACATCACTTTTCCCGTCAAGTAAAAATTTCGTGCCCGGACAAAAACCAGTTACGACAGCTTGGCGACTCCGCTGGGGACCCTGGTCAAACCTAATTTGATTATATATTGTCTCTATAATTAGAAATTGAGAATCCAATTTTATTTAATTTATGATTCTTTTTTTATTTTTCAATTTATTTTATACCCTTGTATATGTATTTAATTACTTTTTAGATATCAATTTTTGTGTGAAAATTTCTCTTCACACACAACACATGCATTGCATAACAAAAGCTTTATAATCAAGCTTGTCCCTTTTAAGTGGGAGTGAAAGCGACGTCTTCGTGAGAATTTATTCTCTGTGTTAAATTTAACAAGTAACTTTCAGGGTTCATATGCTCTATATCTTCGTGAGAATTTATTCTCCGTGTCAGACATAGAGAAATGTGTCCCCTCGAATTGAACTCGATCCGTTTAAATTTGTAATGGACTAGGATTGAGGGTTTGATAGCCCAAGGGGGCATCAACAAGGACAGTTCGAGTACCTTTACTCTTAGAACTGAAACCCTACATATAATAAACCTTAAAAATTCTCCTGATCTAAGACAATACTAAAACCCTATTTATAGGTGTACACAAAGGAGAAATAAGCTCTAGCTTTTAATTTATTTGATTTCATGGAACTAAAAATCATGCAGTTAGGTTATTTTTTTTTAAACAAAGCATGGAACTAGAAAGCATGAGGTTAGGATTTATACCTTGGTAGATAGAATTTTTTCTTTCCATTAGTGGTACTAACCATTTTTTTTATTTTTTCTTATACATGTTACATTGCTCTAACTCGTTTATATTGATTTCTTTTGTTTGCATTGCATGATCATGGCATAACCAAAAGGTGTTGAGTTAAAAGACTATTCATCAAATTGGAAAGAATCCATAAATGGACAAAAAGTTTTATGATCAAACAAAATATGACGCAACCAAGGAAAGACATCTTGAGGAAACTCCGAGGATAGAAGCGAGCTATGCACACAAAGATCATGTTATATTAATACCAAAAGTATTCCATAAAGATCCTGTTAGATTGATACCAAAAGCATTCTACGACAAGAGTATCAGTCAGGGCATTCAAAATAAAGGAGGTTTTTATGAAGCTCAAGCATGTTATTTGAAGGATCAAAACAAGAAATTGAGCACAGAAATGGAAACCATGCATGAAGATTTCCAGAAGATCAGTCAAGCCTTTCAAAATGCTGGCATAGGAAATACCCCATAAGAGTTGATAACATAGGTCACCAAGCTGAAAAAGAACTGCAACATATACGAAGATCTTATCCAAGAACTTCTTGAACACAAAGGTTCTCTTACAAGGGAAAATGAGCAACTCCGAGAATTGACAAAGAATATGAAGGAAAAAGAGAATGGCATGGAAGAAACCGCAGTACCGACAAGCAATATGGCCCATAAGCTGATAGATTTAGCTGACTTTACAAGGAATAGAAGCAGACTGATAACTCAACTTTTGAGCATGAATGGAAACTAACTTGGCTTTAGAGAAGTTAGGAGGGAAAGTTATCCCCTATATGTAAAGTTTTGTTGAAGTTAGGACTGAAAGTTGTCCCCTACATGTAAAAGTTTTGTTTGATGCACGGAAAATTTTGTGTTCAATGAAATCTATTTTAAGATGATCACTCTTGAGTAACACCTTTTCAAACATGCATTTGCATTTTGTATCTTTGCATTTTCATTTTGCATTTATACTTTTATGTTTTCTTTTGTATTGCACAATTTGCATTCTTATTGTTACATTCACATATTTACATTTGCATTTTGCATTTACATCTTTGCATAATTTCATTTTATTTCAAACTATTTTACATGCATTTAATCATTACAATATGGGAATAATTCGTGGAGGATTCCATGATAGAATTTTCGAAATCAAATTGGGGCTAACTCGGTCTTCCTAAAGAAGGATAAGAGCCATGAATGAGATTTTAGCAAGGGTTGGTAGAATCAAGAAACTACAAGAGCAACTTATTAAGACTCAACAAGAAATGACTGATCATGCAAAAAAAATTCCAAGCTGATTCAAAAGAACAAATGACCATGTTAATGAACATGATGAATGATATGATCCATGGAGGGAAACCATTAGAGGATTCCGCTGTGAATGCTATAAATGAGGTTCTAAATAATGATGAGTTCGACATGATAGTGTCTGATGATCAAGAACCTATTAGTGAGTATGGTAATTTAAGACAGCTTTAAGATTTGGTCCCAAGAGGCATTGGTGAATTAATGGTGAATGAAGAATCAATGAAAGAAAAAAGTTTCGTTGTAAGAAATAAGCTTTACCCAAAGAAAAGGGGCATAAAAATGGGTCAAAAGCTTATCAAGAAGAAAAAGAATCTGCAGGGTTTTCAATTTCCTCCCTTTCACTTTTCAGGTGAAAAATTGCATTCAAAAATGCTCTCAACCAGATTAACTACTCCACGACTTGTTCAGCCACAGTGGCCTCCAAATGAGAATTGGACCTATAAGGAGGTTCCTTGGATAAACTAAACTGGAATTCCAAATTGTTCAGCTAAGGTTCCTGGTAACCTTGAGGGAAATTTCCAAGATCCTTTAGAGCAAGCAATTAAAAAATACAAGGTAAAAGAGGGGGTTAAGGTTCAATGCTTAGAAATCGTTGCCTCAACAGAGACTAATGTGACCAAATCCTACGAAGAATATCGGGCGCAAGAAAATGAGAAAGGAAATCAAAGCAAAAGGGCTTCCATGAATGTAATCCGAGATTGGCCCATAGGTCTAAAAATAAACTGGGAAGATGCAACCATGAAAACATCTCAAACACCCATATCAGACATCCTGAGGACAGATGAAACTTTGGGCAGTTTAGAGAACATGACGAATACTACGCCAATCACAGCTACAATATGTGTTCAGAACCGGGACAAAGCTATTGTTACCAATAAGAATTGTTTTGAGCCCAATTTCCAATTGATAAACGAGAAGATGAGATCTGACCACAAAACTGCTAAGAAAAAAAGTAGAGGTTGGTACGTCTGAAGAATCATCCAAACAAGCCCAGATAAGAGAAATGATCAAGAAATGGGGGGCAAATAAGGACAATAACCCTGATCCTATTACACACCCAACATTAGAGGAGTAATGATGCATAAACAAGTGGAAGTGTTATCTACCAATGCAGTACTTTCTATTTTTAGCATCTTGTTTGAATTTGTTTTTGTTAATTTCTCCGCTTTTTGTGCAATAAATAAATTTTTGTTGTTTTTATGGTTATGAGCAAGGAATTAAATTTTAATCTTGAAATTTTTTAGTATCAAGTAGATTAAATATTCTTTTTCAAGAATTATATATCTTTGGCAAGTGGTAAAATTATACATTCCATATCTCATCCAATGCCAATTACTTGATCCTTACAAAAACCAAATCCTGACATACATTTATCTGAGACTCTGAAGTCATGTCTCTACTTATTTTTGAGACAAAAAATCCATATGTTTACCTTCTTGGGTAAATTTTATTGGTTTAGAACATTCCACCATACACCTGACTTCAAAAGTCACACCTTTGTCCTTCCAAATACAAAACCATCATAAACCAATAGACCTCAAAAGAACCAAACTTTCAAATTATCCATGAATCTTCCTGCAAGAAGAGACGAAATGAGGCATCATGGATCAACTTATCGAAGATAATTTTGAGTGATTGGGGCATTCTTAAAGCAAGAAGGAAAAAGAAAGAGAGATTGAATAATTATATCATGCATTAATTACATTGTTTTCATGAAAATAAAGATTAATCTTGAATATTCATCCCCTTGGGAATACCTCTTTTTACAAAGGCTTTTGTGTATGAGATGATGAATGGCATTGTTTCATTTATCCTTTCAAATATATGTATATATATATCTCTTGTTGTCCCCTTTTGAGCCTATAATATTTTTCTTCTGCTTCAACCCTTACCAAGGATCACCTTCCACATTGGGGGGAAAGGTGAAGGATATCTGCCCACAAGAATAAAGATTATCAATTATGAAGGCAAATCTTCATAAAATAAAGAGAGTTTTGGACTACAAGGTAGGTCAAATACAAAGTGCTTGAAGATCAATCCATTCAAGAATAACGGAAAAATTTACGAAATACAAGAGGAAAAGGAGGTTCTCAAAGCAATTGAAGTCCTACACTCATTCATAAAAATAAAAAAAATAAAAAAGGAAAAAATTAAATCAAGATGGGTGACTCATTGAGCCTCAAGTTACAAGGTTGATCAAGTGTAATAAGTTCAAAGATTCATATTCAACAAGAAGCACAAGAAAGCTGGAGATGAATGAATTTTATGGAAAAATCCACAGCAAAGAAAATCCAAGTCAAGCAAGGCAAGATTGAAGGCATCAGAACGAATTGATCATTGGTTCAATTACCCTTAAACACTTGTTTGGGCCTTTTTATCCCTTTCTTTCATAACCCTGAGCCTTGGCCTACGTTACGTACCTGAAAAGTCCATTCTAATCATACATGGATTTTTTATGTGAAAAATACTATCTTCAGATTTCATTCCGCCTCTCGGGATTGATTTTTATTTGCAAAAATTGTTATTTTAATCTTTAATGCATGATATGAAAAATGATAAAAGGGGGGTTCAAGATGTAAATTTTTAAATAACATCTTGGAACCAAAGGATGATTCAAGTCGAAAACCTAAAAAGGTGGCTTGAATATTGAATGGTTCAACAACAACATTTAAGCTCTTGATGAAGCACCGCACATCCCAAAGACGTTCCTGAGATTCTGGAACTAAGAAGTATCTCTATGAGATGAGCATAACAACCCTTCCTTCAAGTTAATAGAAGCTCAAAGAAGACATATATGCTGGATCAACCTGACAGACCTTACTTTACCAGAATCAACCTAAGTCCTAAATTAGTCAATAATTTTGACACTTGCCATAGGACTATGATTTTTTTTGATTTAAAAGTGTAATTGATTTATTTGATATTCATTAAATTCATGCTTATGATTTGATTCTATTGTGAATCTGCGATAGGCAACACTTTACAAAATTCTTTCATTCTTCGATAAAGAAAGGAGGAAAAACATTTTCAAACAAGACAGTCTCAAATGAGGAAGGTCCTTGAAGCAAGTTGTTGCCTATTCTACCTCTATTGAAGAAAAAGAATGAACGAGGCCAGAATAACGAAGCATTTCACTTTCTTGAAATTAAGTTGTCCAAGAAGCCAGAAAGTTTGGAGAATTGAACATATGATGCTCTCATGTGACATCATTAGCAATCCATCAAGAAAGATTATCACTTATATCATGCTGAGGGCGATAAGTATCACCAGACAAATTATTTTCCCCAGCCATCAATCCATGTCTCTAGCAGATTCTCCAATCACAGAGTCATAAGTCTTATTAGGTGTATGATGGGAATGAATAAGTCACCACATGCACTCTGATTATACCATGATACTGGCCCAAGTCTTGATACATCATTGCTACTTCCTCCATGTCGATCATTTTCCTTGTCAGTATTATATACATTATGTCCTTTAGAAGATTGCTGATAACTGTCGTTTTGCTATCAAAATAATTCTTGGCTTCTTAATAAATAAAAATAAAAATATAGTATAGAGAAGCAGGGTCGATTCATAGGGACTGTGGTGTTTCTGATTTAATAAAACTCTTTCTTGATTTTAGAAAAAGATAGAATTCCAGATGAAATTGAAAAGATATATCAAAATAAAATAAATAAAAAAAGAAAAATAATATAATAATAAATATCAATAGTAATAAATATAAAAGGGGGATTTTTTTAAAGTTGTGGTTAAAATAAAAAATAAGAATTAAATAAAAGAAAAAAATAATTAAATAAACAAATTAAAGAGATTAAGATAAAGAGAAACTTATTGTGAAAGCAGCCTCAAACTTCAGATTCGCCTCAAATTCCTCAGATCATCAAAATAATTTTTTACTTCAAGATTCACGTAAGCTTACAAGAACAATTCTTCGCTGCCAACTCGGATTGTGACGTTTCAACAACAACTGATTCTGATCTCAGTTTCCTCTTAGCAAACAATTTTGCTAAGTGTGTTCTCGGGAATTTGAATATGCTTCATTAAGCAAATCCTTCTTCAAACATTAACCATAACAATATCCGGACCAATGTCGAAATAGTTTTGATTTGAAAAGTAAGCTTTAGAAAACAGAGAGAAAATCCGAAGCGATTTAAGTACTTTACAATTCTCACGTTTGGAATTGAGCCTTTGCTTTAGTCTTCGGCTTGAAAGAAAATTAGCTAAGCATAACCAAAGTCATACTTAGTATAATAGAAAAGTATGCGAAAAATAGAGAGAAAACTAGAGAGAAAAAGAAGATTTTATTCTCAAATGAGAGAGATGTGTTTCTAAGCTCACCCTTAGAGGGTATTTATAGCCTTCAAAATCCTAAAAACAAGCTAAAGCATCTTAAATCCTAATTAAAACAGTTAAAACTATTTAAACTAAAATACCTAAAAAAATAATATAATATTCTAAATCCTAATTAAAATACTAAAACCTATTTAAACTAAAATACAAAGATAAAGATAAAATATAAAAATAATATCCTAAAACTTAATTAAAATACTAAAAACCTATTTAAACTAAAATACAAAGATAAAATATAATGTTTAAAATATTATCCTAAATTTGAGTTTAATCCAAATCCGAATTCCAGCCAGCTTTGATTTTGAAAATAAAAAATATGCATAATTGTGTCCTTTTTTTGCAATTTCCATAATCTTACGTCATGTACAGAAAATGAATTAAAATGAAAAAATAAGCCACAAAAAACAATGATTAAAGAGTAATTTAAAAGTAAAATATTAACTAAATTAAGCACTTATCAAATTCCCCCTCACTTATTCAATGCTTGTCCTCAAGCATTTTTCAATTAGCATATCAAAATCATAAGTTGTCATCTTCAATTTCAATTTATTCCTCAAACTTCCAATCGAATTAAGTCCATGACATTTGCCAAATTCAAGTTACAATCAAGCAAATACATAACCAAGAAAATTTAAAGTAGACAAGATATCTCAAGTAATTGCCAACTTCAATGAAACATGACTCAATACCTCACAAAGATTCACACGTGTCCGCTCAAAGTGTTTGGCTAAATGGAACCGCTCAAACCGAAACTAACCAAAATATTACCATAGGCTTGGAATCCAATCAAGTCTCCACCACGAAAAATGAACATAATGCAATAATCAAGGGGTCTTTAAACAAGGTGTAACGGGGCTTAGGTTAGGGTAGGGAAAAGCCGAAAAGAAAGATTTAAACTACCGAAACAAGAGATCAAAATAATTAAGAAATAATCCACGAATTAACATGAAGCGCAATGAAGAACAAAACAAGGAAAAAGAATAGATGAAAGAAAATTGAAGCGAGCGATTTTTTTCCTTCCCTTTTTTTTCGAACAAAGGGTTTTTTTTGCTGTTCGATACAATGAACAACTTGTTTTTTTTAAAACATTGAATTTTTTTTCTGGAACAACAATGATACAAGATCTCAAGTCTCGGTAAGGGTGTGAAAAGAGAGGAAAAAAAAGGCTTCGGGTTTAATTATGAGGTGTAAAAACAAAGAAAGGAAAATAGGCTCAAATGTGGTTCACTAGTGGATATATAAATGGGTATGTTTTTTTTGGGAAAAGTGGGTTTATCCTAGGTGCCCTTATCACATTAAAACATTACGTTCAACATGTAGTCTCGATATGCATTGTGATTACAAGTTCTAGAATATCCTAATTAGTTTGACACACACAAGTCAAACAATGAGCAAGAAAGAAAATGTATGCTCGTTAGGCTCAAATCTCACAAGAAAAGTTTATATGCATTGAGTCAATTTCATCTCTATTGACAAAAGCATGAAATATCAATACTCAACAAAAAATTGACTAGCTATATCAATCACCAATCATACAAATTAAATTCGATAAAAAACATGGTCATAATCCAAAAGAAAGCAAGAGTATAAAGCGAAATTTAAGACTAGCAACCAACGATTACAATATATCAACATCAGAATAACTCAATTTCAAACGATTAAACAAGTCAAGAAAAATTTGACACATGCTTATCCTTCCCCCCTCACTTATTCCGTTTTGTCCCAAAACGTATATCAAATTTAAAAACAAAGAGAGGGAAAAAATACTCCCCAATCTAGTGGCGATCACGGCCACGTCGATACGAGCTGCTGTAGAGTAGACTGTCTGATGATGCACTGTTCTGTTCGAACTTATCTGCACAGTTCAAACCAAATTTGTTTTTTTTCTGCACTGCATTGTTTGAATCTGCTGTGTATTTTTCTGCACTGTTCGAACCAAATCAGTTTTTTCTGTACTGTTTTGTTTGAATTTTTCTGCACAGTTCGAACCAAGTCAGCTTTTCTGCACTGTTTTTTTTCGTTAAATATTCTATCGGAATTCAGATCTGTTCAGAAAAAATAAAATTAATCAAAATAAAATAAATAGAATGAAATAAAGTTCGCTAAAAAATAAAAAAAATAAAAACAAAAATATAACGAAATGGGTTGCCTCCCATCAAGCGCTTTTGTTTAACGTAATTAGCTCGACGACCTGATTTTTCAAATCGTGGGTTCCTCTAAATTGATTTCTTCGATTAGACCAACCGGAGCATTTTCATAATATGGCTTCAATATTTGACCATTAACTTTAAATCGTACTCCTGAGTTATCTTCAATTTCAACAGCACCGTGAGGAAATACTTGAGTAACTGTAAACGGTCCGAGCCATTTTGATTTTAGTTTTCCTGCAAAAAGTTTAAATTTGGAGTTAAATAATAATACCTTTTGACCGACAAAAAAAGTTGTAAAAGAAATTCTACTATCGTGAAATTCTTTTATTTTTTCTTTAAATATCCGAGCATTATCATAGGCATTTCTTCGGATTTCCTCAAGTTCTTGAATGTGTAATTTTCGAGCTTCACCAATTGCATCCATGTCCATGTTACATTGTTTAACGACCCAATAAGCCCGATGTTCTAACTCGACCGGTAAATGGCATGGTTTACCGAAAACAAGCCGGTATGGTGACATCCCAATGGGACCTTTATAAGCAGTTCGATATGCCCAAAGTGCATCGGTTAATTTTAAACTCCAATCTTTTCGGTCCGGTTTAACAATTTTCTCAAGATTTGTTTTAATTTCTCGATTTAATACTTCTACCTGTCCATTTGTTTGTGGATGATAAGCGGTAGCAAATCTTTGAGTTACTCCAAACTTCTTCATTAGTGACTAGATTACTCGGTTGATGAAATGTGTTCCTCTGTCGCTTATTATAGCCCGTGGAGTGCCAAACTTAGAAAAAATATTTTTCAAAAAAATAATTGTAGTTTTAGCATCATTATTCCGAGTGGCTTTAGCTTCCACCCATTTAGAAACATAATTCAAAGCTAAAATAATATAAGTATTTCCAAATGACGAAGTAAAAGGACCCATATAGTCGATTCCCCAAACATCAAAAATTTCACAAACTTGTATAGAATTAAGCGACATTTCATTCGTACGGCTTAAATTACCTGTACGTTGACATCTTTCACAAGTTTTACAAAATAGATAAAAATCCCGAAAGATGTTCGGCCAATAGAAACCGCATTCAAGAATTTTATGAGCTGTATGTTTTGGCCCAAAATGACCACCGCAAGAGTAAGAATGACAAAATTGTAAAATTGAGTTTACCTCACTTTCGGCAATACATCGTCGAATTACCTGATCCGAGCATTACTTCCATAGATAAGGATCGTCCCAAATATAGTATCGGGATTCTCGCTTAATTCGATTGATTTCAGTTCTCGTCAAATCTAATGGTAACTTACCTGTGGCCAAATAATTAACCATGTCTGCAAACCATGGAGTTATGCTTTGCGCCACCATCAGTTTTTCTTCAGGAAATTCTTCTCTAAGTGGTGGTTCGGATGTGGAAAGGGGAATTCGACTCAAGTGATCTGCTACCAGATTTTCGCATCCCATTTTTTCTTTAATTTCCAAGTTAAATTCCTGTAAAAGCAGGATCCAATTTTTTCTGAGCCGAGTCCAAAGTTCGGGACGCATAGGCTATGACATGTGGCTCTTTCCCTATTTTTTGGTCGAGAACGACTCCAACGCTAATGTCTGATGCGTCACACATAAGTTCAAAGGGATGATTCCAATCTGGCGGCTTAACAAGTGGAGCTAAAATAAGCTTTTCCTTTAATGAATCGAAAGACACTTTACATTCTGAATTAAAGTCAAAGTCTTGATCCTTTTGAAGTAGATTGCATAAAGGTTGTGCTATCTTCGAAAAGTTCTTAATAAACCTGCGGTAAAATCCTGCATGGCCAAGAAAAGAATGAATTTCCCTCACAGTTGTAGGCTAAGAAAGTGAGCGTATAACATCTGTTTTAGCTTTATCAACCGCAATCCCTTTTGAGAAAACAATATGACCTAAAATTAACCCTTTATCAACCATAAAATGACATTTTCATAATTTAAAACAAGGTTATATTCTAAGAATCTTTTAAGCACATTAGTTAAATTATCAAGACATTTATTAAAAGAGTTACCATAAACCGTGAAGTCGTCCATAAAGACTTTGATGCCCTTCTCCACATAGTCAGAAAATATACTTAGCATGCATCTTTGGAAGGTGGCTGGTGCGTTACAAAGACCAAAGGGCATTCGTCTATATGCAAATGTACCGAAGGGACAAGTAAAAGTCATTTTTTCTTGATCCTCTAGCGCCACTGGATTTGGAAAAAACCTGAAAAACCATCAAGACAACAATAATGAGTTTTCCCAACTAATCTTTCAATCATTTGATCTATAAAAGAAAGAGGAAAATGATCTTTTCAAGTAAGAGAGTTCAACTTCCTGTAATCAATACAAAATCGCCATCCATTTTGAACTCTTGTTGGCACTAACTCCCCTTCTTGATTTTCAACCACTGTGACTCCCGATTTCTTGGAAACCACACGAATCAGACTTACCCAATTACTATCCGAAATTGGATAGATTACGTCAGCGTCAAGGAGTTTCTGAATTTCTTTCTTTACTACTTCCATCATCAGTGGATTTAATTGACGTTGTCCTTCACATGATGGCTTTGCTCCTTCTTCGACTTTGATCTTATGCATGCAAGTCGAGGGACTTAATCCTTTAATGTCGGTAATGGTCCATCCTATGGCTTCTTTGTGAGAGCGCAATATCGCTACCAAAGCTTCCTCTTCTCCTTTGGATAATTTACTTGAGATGATCATTGGTAAAGTTTCATTTTTGCCCAAAAAGACATATTTCAAATGCTCCGGTAATTGCTTCAATTCTCCTCAGGTGCCTGCAAAACAGAAGGTAAAATTTTAGTTTTAGAGGAATATAAAGATAAATCAGAATTGATTGAATTAATATTTTCAAACTCCCTTTCTTCATCTTCGTGGCAAAGTTCATGATCCTTAAAAAGATCATAAGAAAAATTAGATTCAATATATTCATCAATTAAAGGATCTATAATATCAACAAAATTAATTCTTTCAACATGATCAGGGCATTTCATTGCTTTGTAAACATCAAATTCAACGATCTCACCATCAAATTCCATTGTTAGTATACCACTTCTAACATCGATCTTTGTATGTGTTATGCTTAGGAAGAGTCGGCCTAAGGGTACCTCGGAATAAGAATCCGACCTATCATGTTCCATGTCAATGACATAGAAATCTGCAGGAAAGAATAATACATCGACCTTTACCAAGACATTTTCCATTACTCCCACTGGATAGATCACATATCGATCAGCCAACTGTATGGTTATTCCTGTTTCCTTCAAAGGCTCGTTAGTAATCATTTTATATATAGAAAATGGCATAACATTAATTGAAGATCCTAAGTCATACATTGCACGTTTAATTTTGAAATTACCTATTTTGTAAGGTATAGCGAACATACATTGATCCTTCATCTTTGGTGGGAGTTTTCGTTGAAAAATTGCATAAACATGTTTTCCAAAATTTACCTTTTCGTGTCCCATTAATTTCCTCTTTTTAATGAAATGTTCTTTTAAAAATCGAGCATACCTTGGTACTTGTCGAATTACTTCAAGAAGAGGTATGTTAACTTGAACTTTTTGGAAACCCTCTAAGATCTCCCCTTCTTCAGCTCTTTTATCACGCTTCATCAACCTTGATGGGAAGGGTGGTGGCGTGATTTCATGAGAAGAAAGAGAAGGATGTGAGTCAGACGTACCTTGTATTTCTGGAGGTGGTGTTTCCTCTTGTTCTTCCTGATGTGCGTCTTTTTCTGCTGGAACTTTGGGTGAGATAACTTTTTCACTTCTGAGTGTGATGGCACTAACATTCTCTCTCGGATTTAACTCCGTTTGAGAAGGTAGTTTTCCTTGTGATTCCAATTTTCCCATAGTTTGAGCTAGTCGGCTTACTTGATTATCTAACTCTTGAAGATGTGTTTCGGTTTGGTTTTAGAATTTTTCTTGGGATGCAATGAACTTTTCTTGTGAAATTGCTAACTTTCCTATGAGTTCCTCCAATGATGAGTTTTGTGTTTTTCGTTGAGGAGGAGGCCTTTGTTGATAAATTGGTCTCTGATTTTCCGCATAGCTAAAGTTTGGGTGGTCTCGTCATCCTGGATTGTAAGTATTGATGTATGGGTTGTATTGTATTTGTGGAGGACCTGGAAAGTTCCCTACTGCATTGATTTATGCATTGTCTCTTTTTTGTATCAGCGGGCAGCAATCCGTCGGATGGTCTAGCTTTGTGCATATCCCACATGCTCTTGTTGCTCCAGATTTTTCTGCAACAAGTGAATTAATTACTTCAGTTAATTTATCTAACTTATTTTCAAGGGAAAATGTACTTATCTCGTGAACCCGTCGGCTGGGTTCACTCGAAAACTGTTGAGAGTTGGCTGCCATGGTTGAAATCAATTCCCTTGCTGTTGTTGGGGTCATGTTAACTAATGCTCCTCCACTGGCGGCATCCACAATTTTCATCTCCATTGGTAAAAGACCTTAATAAAAGTATTGAAGTAACGTTTGCTCACTTAATTCGTGTTGCGAACAACGTGCGCAAAGCTTTTTAAATCGCTCCCAATAGTCATAAAGACTTTCTTCGCTCTTTTGCTAAATGGAAAGAATGCTCCTTTGTAACTCACTTGCTTTAGCCGCTGGAAAGAACCTGTCAAGAAAAATTCGATTCATGTCAGCCCATGAATTAACTGAATTTGGAGGTAAATAAAATAACCAATCTTTAGCCAAGTCAGATAAAGAGAAAGGGAAAGCTCTCAATTTAATTTGATCCTCGATAACTCCCTGTGGTTCATGCTAGTTGAAACCATGTGGAATTCCAACAAGTATTTGTACGGATCTTCAGTGGGAAAGCCGTAGAAAGTGGGAAGAAGATGAATGAGTCCTGTCTTTAATTGAAACGGAGTCCCGCCACTAGGAAAATTAATGCATAATGGCGTCTGAGTGACATGAGCTATGGCTAGCTATCGAATCGTTTGTTCTTCTTCTACCATCGGGATGTTGTATGCGTCTGCTTCAGAGTCTGTCTCTGGAATTGATTATGCTTCTCAACTTTGCTCTTGTTCTTCTTGTCTTTTTCTCTTTTCTCGAAGCGTTTATGCGTGGATTCTTCGTGCTTGTGCTTCGATCTCTGGATCTAGATCTACTAATTCACCTGGGTTACTTCTGGTCATAAATCAAAAACTAGAAAAATAAATCAGTACTTGCCATTAGTCCCCGACAACGGCGCCAATTTGATAACCGTCGTTTTGCTATCAAAATAATTCATGGCTTCATAATAAATAAAAATGAAAATGTACTATAGAGAAGCAGGGTCGATTCACAGGGACTGTGGTGTTTCTGATTTAATAAAACTCTTTCTTGATTTTAGAAAAAGATAGAATTCCAGATGAAATTGAAAAGATATATTAAAATAAAATAAATAAATAAAAAGAAAAATAATATAATAATAAATATCAATAGTAATAAATATAAAAGGGATATTTTTTTACAGTTGTGGTTAAAATAAAAAATAAGAATTAAATAAAAGAAAAAAATAATTAAATAAACAAATTAAAGAGATTAAGATAAAGAGAAACTTATTGTGAAATCAGCCTCAGACTTCAGCTTCGCCTCAAATTCCTCAGATCATCGAAACAAATTTTTACTTCAAGATTCATGTAAGCTTACAAGAACAATTCTTCGCTGCCAACTCGGATTTTGTCGTTTCAACAACAGCTGATTCCGATCTCAGTTTCCTCTTAGAAAATAATTTTTCTAAATGTGTTCTTGGGAAGTTGAATATGCTTCAATAAGCAAATCCTTCTTCAAACATTAACCATAACAATATCCAGACCAATGTCGAAATAGTTTTAATTTGAAAAGTAAGCTTCAGAAAACAGAGAGAAAATCCGAAGCGATTTAAGTACCTTACAATTCTCACGTTTGGAATTGAGCCTTCGCTTTAGTCTTCGGCTTGAAAGAAAATTAGCTAAGCATAACCAAAGTCATACTTAGCATAATAGAAAAGTATGTGAAAAATAGAGAGAAAGCTAGAGAGAAAAAGAATATTTTATTCTCAAATGAGAGAGAGATATGTTTTTAGGCTCACCCTTAGAGGGTATTTATAGCCTTCAAAATCGTAAAAACAAGCTAAAACATATTAAATCCTAATTAAAACACTTAAAACTATTTAAACTAAAATACCTAAAAAATAATATAATATTCTAAATCCTAATTAAAATACTAAAACCTATTTAAACTAAAATACAAAGATAAAGATAAAATATAAAAATAATATCCTAAAACTTAATTAAAATACTAAAAACCTATTTAAACTAAAATAAAAAGATAAAATATTATGTTTAAAATATTATCCTAAATTTGAGTTTAATCCAAATCTGAATTCCAGCCAGCTTTGATTCCGAAAATAAAAAATCTACAGAATTATGTCCTTTTTGTGCAATTTCCATAATCTTACGTCCTGTACAGAAAATGAATTAAAATGAACAAATAAGCCACAAAAATCAATGATTAAAGAGTAATTTAAAAGTAAAATATTAACTAAATTAAGCACTTATCAATTGCTGAACTTAAATTTGACATCGGAACAGATTCTACACTTGTATCCCTTTAATATTGGGTAACATTGGTTACAGGATTCCAAAAGTAAAGATAACCAGTTTTACTATCAACTAAACCTTTTTTATGGTTCGGGAAGAGTGGGATATGTAGGTGTGTATCTTGAAGCAGCAGAAGAGGCAGTCATTGTAGCAATCATTGTAAGAAAATGCACCAACAAAAATCTTCTAGTTCATCCCGATGATGTTTATTTCTTCCGGTAAGGTTGTTACACTAGATGCCACCAACAAAAGGTCGAATTCGCCAAATCTACTCATTAATTGCTCCAACTGATCATCATTCAGTTCTTGCACATTTGCTTTCAAAGGTATGCCAAGACAGTAGAAGGAAACCTCTGCATCACTGATCCCAGAGAAAAGAGACAGGATATTGATACCACCATGGAACATGTCTCTAGCATATATTCCTCCTCGTGTATGGTTTTTTAGGGAAACCTAGAAGCATTTCCACTTCATCAGGTTCAAGTGGAACAACTTTATTCCTTCGAACTCATACCAGATTTCATTTTTGGCACTCATCAAGAACATACTTCTGGACACTCGAAGGTGGCTCATCGTCATAAGTTTCAAGAGCCTTACAGATCTTTTCTGTCAATTTGGCACTTCCTGTACATGTTTATAAACAGTTCAAATTTGTTCTTGGATCCTAGGAAGGCCATCATTTTTTTCCAATAGAAAAGCCTCATGTATGGTGCGTGGAGGAAGCGGAATAAGAGGAAATTTGTTCTCAATTGGCAGATTATGAATATAGCCCCTTTTTCGTGCAGCAGCATAAAAATACTTCGAATCTACAAATTCTGGCTCTACATCGTATAAGTACCATGACATTTTGGTCCAAACACCAACTTGAGCAAGTGCCACGTTCTCGTAGTAGAAATAAGGAGGCCCAATAACATCTTCTGGAAGTGTTCTTTGAGTTATCTGATCTGGTTTGGTAAGAACCCTAAAACCAATCATTGGATTTGGAAGATGAGCTGCATGATCGTCTTCATTAAGAAGCTTCTTTTCAAACTTCCTCTATTTCTTCCTTTTCCAAAAATCATAGCCCGAGTTTCACATTTTCTTGTAATTGGGGTTATTGCATAATGGCTTCCTATCTTCTACCGGAAGAAGTGCGTCAGCAGCCTTAGCCATTTGAGCAACACATATAAAATCTGTCAACTCTGTAATTGATGAATCCGGACCATATCTCTCCATGGCTATTGAAGCCTCAGCCTCTGAGTACCCCATTTTCTTCAAGTATAACAGTTTATTCTCCTTATTAGAATCAGAATTCAAGATTTCCTTGATATCAGAAGAACTATCAATATATGTGAAATCATCCTGAAGGATCGCTTCATAATCAGATGAGTAGTTATCAGAATCAACATGTTGCATGGGTGCAGACTTTTCAAGAGCCTATACCACTGTATATGTAGTCTTTCTATTGCATCAAAATAAGATTACTGTTCATATAAATTGGTTTCTCTTTCACATAAAAGTATATTCCAGAAATAGCATTCACTAAAAACAAGGTTCACTGTGTTAGCCTGAAATGAATTACCAAGCAATTTATACCACTCTGTTCGACTATATCCCTCCAGATAAAAAAAATGGGCACCTCATTCAGAAAAGGCACATATCTCAGACATTTCTGTTAGAATGATTGATTACTTCTTAAGTTTGTGACAACATGAAGAGAATTCCTCAAGTTACTTGACTACTGCTGTTTAGTGACATCAGAATGAGAGTATTCAAGATAAACATATTTGAGGCACGGATAAAGCTGAAAGTACCCACAACAATACATTGTCAAAATTGGATCTCGTGGGGATCATGATATTGAAATCAAACAAACATTGAAAGTAAGCCTTACAATTTAGAAGGTTGGGGGCATTTTGAAGGCCCAATTCAGACAAATTCATGGGGGACGTCTTGAAAGCCCATTTCCACCAGAAATAGAATGGTGGGACATTTTGAATGCTCATAGTAATATGAATATTTGGGCATTCTTGGCTTATCTCATCAAGAAGTAATGTTGAGCAAACTTTTAAAATCTGTATCAGCAAATGTTGGGGCATTTTAAAGGTTACTTCATACAGATCCATGTGGAGCATTTTAAAGGCTCAGATTAACAAGAAGCAAATGATGGAGCATGTTGAAAGCCCATTTTAATCATAATCAGGAATATTGACACATTTTGAACGTTTGTATTAGCCAATGTTGGGGCATGCTGAAGATCCATATCATCTTATGGAAAGATCGTTGACTTGAGAAAATATTTCCAATGAGACAGAAAGGTATGAAGAATGAAAATTGAGAAACTGTGGCAGTCGATCTGACTATACATAATTGTTTTATTAATCAAACAGTTGCATTAGGGTCCTTATGTTGAACAAATATTTACTCAACAAGTATGGTTTCAAATACCCAATCTTCTTAACCATGTGTCACATGACAACATGTTCTTTGTTAAGCTACATCACAGTTGCATAAATAAAGATGGTCCCCAGGCAGACCATTCGATCTAGGGTTCAGTTCCTCAAAATCTCGGCTTTGAATTTTGTATTCCGTGTGTCGGTGATGATTGGAAATATTTCTTTGAGATTCCTGACAGTTAGTTTCAACCATACTGTTGAGGTTACGAAGCTGTTTTTCACATCAATTTTTGTTTACTTGATGACATTGAATAAAGAGGCTCAACTTACGTATATTGCCCTTTCCCGTTGTTACTGGGGTTATCATTACCAGTTAGGATGAACTAAGTTTTCATCTATGTGGTTTATCATGTGCGTTTCATCTACAACAACAAGAATTCCATGGACCTCCTTCTGTACATGGATCCTATAGCTGATGTGTTTCTACTTCCTGCAACACTCATTACGGAAGAAAACGTGATCGGTATCACACTTGCTCAATATGATATCAAGATCAGTTGGTATCTCTTTTTCAATTCAACACTAGCATATTTTGTGAATTTGACCAACATTTTGGTCATGAAACACACCAACATCTCACTTCTATTCCCACTGAGTTTTGTTCTCAAGTGGTCTTGTGACATCATACAAAAGCTTTGAATACTGTGCAAAGAGCTTCATTGATCAGAAATCTGTGCAGAAACCACATAAAAGAATGAATGTGTTGTCAAATGCTTTACGAACATCTGGCCAGAAGCCACAAGAAAGGATGAATGTGTTATCAAAAGCTTTACGAAAATCCGGGCAGAAGCCACGAGAAAGGATGAATGTATTGTCACATGTTTTAAGAACTAGTGATTATGGTGCTGAACCAATGTTGCTATCATATGGCGTTTTCATTTATTGATCTGAAATAAAGTTTGACTTCTTCAACCCCAAGGTCAGAAGTGAGATATGATGAAGATTTCTTTCCACAGAAGGGAAGCAGAAATTTTAACAACAAGAAACTAGTGGAGCCAACTAATGTTGAACGACAAGTTGTTGTTAAGCATCTTGACATGATATGGTCCAAGCTGCCTTGTTCGAGATCCAATTAGATGTAGAGACATGAAAAAATTAGGATAAATCCTCCTTATTATGTGTTTCAAGAGTCAAATCAGAACATACTCTACTCTCCTACTTAATCTCTGCTGAGTTTGACATATCTACATCTACATTCTTTAAAGATGATAGATACATTCTTCAAAGATGATAGATTCTCTTTTCAAAGATGATAGATTCTTTTTTTAAAGATGAAAGCCTTATTGGATTTCTACAAAAGTCCAGACGAAGAAAGCCGATGTTATCAAAGACAAAAATGGGGCATCAATGTCATAATTCTGATTACGGCAAGAGTTCCACAAATGAAACATTTCTTCTAAAACTTTCATGAAGCAAAGAAGACACAAAGATACAAGTTGATCAAATAGTTCTTCAGAATTAGCATAAGTTGCTACACCACTCCAAAAGTAACCCTGTAAATAAAAGATCAAGTGAAAGAAAGACCGAGTTCACCACTTTGAAGTCAAATGAAGATTGCATCAACATTCATGCATTCATAAGAACATCATTTGCACAATAGACAATTCATTACATCGATACATTTGATTGCATTCAAACATGAAGTTTTACATATCTTCGTATGAAAAAGAAGATTCATAATGGAAAATACCTTACAAAAAGAAGATAGAATTCAAAACCTCAAATACAGGAATCACGCAAACATCTGAAGAATAGATGGTTGCAATCCATAAAAGAAGCATTATTTTGAAATAGTGCATGTTACCCAATCAACAAGTTATTTCAATGAGAAAACGATTTCCAAAATTTCTCATTTAATCTTTTCTGAAAATGAAATTGTTGAATAGTAAGAAAACGATTTTCAAAGTTTCTTACTTAGTAAACTATTTCCTACATCTGTAAGTCCTTCAGTGCATGATGTTTTTAAAACCTTCGGGTCATCCATAAGACCTACAGTGCAGGATGTTTTCAAAAAGCCTTCGGGAGCTTTTTGATGTTTTCAAAACCTTCGGGTCATCTATAAGACATACAGTGCAGGTTGTTTTCAAAAAGCCTTCGGGAGCTTTTTGATGTTTTCAAAACCTTCGAGTCATCTGTAAGCCCTTAAGTGCATGATGTTTTCAAAACCTTCGGGTCATCTGTAAGCCCTTCAGTGCATGATGTTTTCAAAACCTTCGGGTCATCTGTAAGCCCTTCAGTAAATGATGTTTTCAAAACCTTCGGGTCATCTGTAAGCCCTTTAGTGCATGATGTTTTCAAAACCTTCAGGTCATCTGTAAGCCCTTCAGTGCATGATGTTTTCAAAACCTTCGGGTCATCTGTAAGCCCTTTAGTGCATGATGTTTTCAAAATATTCGGGTCATCTGTAAGACCTTCAGTGCATGATTTTTTAAAGCCTCAAGGTCATCTGTAAGACCTACAGTGCAAGATGATAAGATCTCAGGGCCATCCATAAGACCTCCAGTGCAGGATATTTTCAAATGAGATTTTAAGAAATTGGTTTTCAAAGGTTTCTTGATCTTAAATCCTTCGGATCATCTGTAAGACCTACAGTGCAAGATGATGAGACCTCAGGGCCATTTTTAAGACATAAGAGCATAATGTTTTCAAAATTTCCATCCTACTCAAAAGAAGCCAAATGGAAAAATTATTGTCTTTTTTCATCTTTGCTTTATTCTTGTTAACACAAGAATGAGCAAAGAGGGGCAGCTGTAGACATCAATTTTTCCATTCTAAAATTATTATTATTATTATATTATTATTATTATAATTATTACTTTATAATTAATATTATTATTTATTAATTATTATTATTATTAAATAAATATAATTACAAATATTGTTACAAGCCCACAAATACATCGGAGGCCCAGAGTCCTCAAGCCCATTTACAAACCCGACCCATTTACAAGATCCCGGAGCCCAGTTCAGGCCCAAGTGGAGACTCAACCCTGATACAGAAGAAACCCTAGGGTTTCACACATCTCATCCCAGCCGCCATCCACCATCAGCCGTTGGATCTGGCAAGATCCAACAGTCCAGAGATATCCAACAAGAAACCCTAGGGTTATGATACCCTAGGGACCACGCGCCGCCGCCTCTGTTGCCACCATCTGCTGTCGACGTTCTACACTGCCACGACGCCCGTCGAAGCTCCCAGAAGAGTCATTTTAGCCGTCCACGCATCCCATTCTTCGGTGAGTCACCACAGGTTCGGTGACTCGCCAAAACTCATCTTTGGGACTGGTCCGAGAGCATCCTCGATGGTGGCTTATAGCCACCACACCTGTGAAACCAAGACAAATCGACAGCAAACGAAACAGAAAGAAGATAACAACCAAACAACAACCATAACCGGCAACAATCAAAACCCACAACAGAAAAACAAACCAAAAAAAGAGAAGCACTTACCGAGGAAAGAGCACGACCATCGGAACCTACATGAGCCACCAAGGAAACCGAAATATAGAACGTATTTCCGTAGATCTTGGTAATTTAGAAGCATTTTAGGGGAAAATGAGGTTAGAATCGGTCTTAGAGTGTTCACAGCTTAATTTTGGGGTAATTTGGGAATTTTTGGCCACCGTCGCGCCGAAAATGGTGGCCGATTTTCTTCTCCGACGACGAAAAATGAGAGCTTCTCTCTATAAAGAGAGAGAAGCAAAACCAGAAAAATGAAATAATGGCCCTTAGGGCCGGTTTAAAAGGGTTTAAATACCCTCCCCATACGACGTTTTTTTGGGGGAGGAGTGTCTCTGTAATTTTCCTTTTGGGAAAATCATCTCCGCATCCATTCAAAATTCGTAAACTTCCATTTTAGTCACTAGAATTACATTTCTGCATATATTAATTTTGTCTTCTATTTTTGTTTTATTTATAATTTAATCATTGCCTATTTATTTATATATTTAGGGTAAATATCACATTTAGTCCTTCAAATTTTGATAACATTTATTTTAACCCGAATAATTAATATTAAGGCTAAATTACACTATTAGTACATATCTTTTTAATAATTCAAATTAGGATCTTTAGGTTTTATATTTTATATTTTAGTTACTGATTTTTTAATAATTTTCATTTTAGTCTATTAATTTACATATTTTGTATTTTAATACTATAGTTTTAATTTTATTTATTTTAGTCACTGTTTAATTATATTTAATTTTATTCTTTAAATTTCAATATTTTAATTATTATTTTATTTCAGTCATATTAATATATATTATTTGATTAATTTTGTAAATTAATAATATTTATTTATTTTTAAATATTAAGAAAGAGGTTGTCTTAAAGCAACTAGAAGTCATTTTCTGATATTTTTAAATAAATAAATATCATACTTTTATAAATTATATATATTAATTTATTTTAATTTTTTAAGAAATGTCTTATTAATATTTATTTATTTATTAATATTAAATAAATGAGTTGTCTTAAAGCAACTAGAAGTCTTATTCTGATATTTGTAAATAAATAAATACCTTATTTATAATTTATAAAAATTATTTTAATATTTTTCTTCCTTATTGTCCAATTGAATAAAAACAACATCGTAAATTAAATTTATATTCGAATTCTTAAAATTCTATTGTTAGAGACAATTTATAATCGACAAAGACCAATTTTTGGCGTTGTAGAGGTGCTAATCCTTCCCCAAACGTAATCGACCACGAATCTTTTTTTATTATTAAAAAGAATGAATTTTTTGTTAAACGCATATCAATTATCTTTTAACTGATGTTTTCTTAAAATCTATTTTAAAAGATGATTTTAGGTATTCGACCTACCTGACATAAAAGACCGATGACGACTCCTAAAACATTTTAAAAACTATTTATTCACATCACTTTTCTCGTCAAATAAAAATTTTATGCCCGAACAAAAATCAGTTACGACGAGAGGTGACACCAAAAATCTTTGGTTGAAATATCATCAAGCTTCTTTAGTTTTCTTCAAACCTTTCGTACAGTTCTCGTTTTTGCTTGAACAAAAAGATTGTGGGTTGTACTCATTTTGTTTAAAAAGCTTGTCAATGTGTCAGAATCTTGATACGAAGCGCCGAAAGCAATCGAAAACCAGTTGCTTTATCAGGCTACAATTGCTGGCAACGTGGATGACATCAAAGCTCTTTGCAGAGAAAAGCTTAATCTCCATTGCTTATTTTTATTTCAATAAACAAACTCTAATACAACTGGATTCAGTGCTTCCATTGCTTAATCTCCATCAGCTCCACCAATTCCTGATGATCTTTTAGTCGAAGAACCAAGTCGGTATCCCCGAGTTTATCTCAATCCACAGCATTTGCCTGCTCCAACGACAACAGATTATGGAGCCTCGACAACAAATGATGCTAAAGCAGATAATTCTTCCTCTTGTATAATAAGTTGGGAAGCTAAAAGGGTATCGAAGGCGCACGTTAGTCTGGCTATCCTGAGCCGAGCAGTGACAGATGTATGTGTTCTCTAGGGTGGGCTTAGGTGGGCTAGGGTGGGCACGTATATAAGGATAGACATAGGTCGGGTCAGGTTGAATTTTCGATCCATCAGACTCGACTTGAATTCGACTCAAAAAATATAAATTTGATCTTTTAATATAAAACTTTAACTTGACCTGATCTTAAATAATATATTTATTAAAAAATATTATTTTTATTTAATAAGAATATGGATTTAATTTAAAAATAATATATAGAATGATATTATTACAATTATCTCGAAATATATAAGATAAAATTATAATTTTTTAGGTCGAATCAGGTATTTTTTAACTTAAATTTGAAACCCAACATAACTTCAAAAAAAACCCGACCCAAACTTTATTTTTTTTAAAATCTAACCCGATCAAATAAGATCGAATTGAAACTTATTAAGTTCGAGTCTCATGCCTATACCTACACGTATCCAATTTAAAATTTAAATTTTTTATATTAATGATTCATTATTAATGATGATATATATTTTAAAATATTATTTATATTCGTTCTATAATAAAAATTATGTTATTAATATATATATTTGTTTATTTAAAAAATGATATTTCTAATTCCATCCCTTAAAATAATAACAACAAATCTCTATTCCTATATGCAATGAGATAAGGAGAGGTAGGGTAGTAGGTTATCTCTAACATCAGGTTGAGAGAAATTTTCATAAAAGACCTCCAACAATAAAAAAAAATTAAAAATAAAGATAAAAATACAATATATATAAAAATAATAATAAATAAATAAATAAATAGTTGAACTGTCTTCCTTAATATTTAAGTCTATTATGAAAAGTAAATCCCCACTGTAGAGAATCCCATATCCCTCAACTACTTACAAAATATATATTTACCGCGAGAAATCAACTGTCAAAAATTAGGCGCGCATTCTTTCTATAGTAGCAAACATTACATCTCCAACACAAAAGAAATAATCAGATCTGAGAACACCGACAGACCATGGGATCGCTTCCTCCGTCACTGGACCTCCCATCTCCACCGTCGGAGAAGCAACAAATTTCCGAAACTACCCTTCTCGACCTCTTCAAATTCCAACAGAACCACCTCAATTACTTCTTCCAAAACCTTGACTTGTCCTAAGCATTGTCCTTCACCCAAAACTCCTCAATTCCCGTGGCACCATTTTCTTCTCCGGAGTCGAAAAATCGGGATTTTTCGCCAACAAGATCTCCCAAACCCTAGTTTCCTCGGCATACGCTCCTCTTTCCTCTCCCCTCTCGACGCCCTCCACGGTGACATCGGCGCAATCTCATCCGCCGACGTCCTCGTCCTCTTCTCGAAATCCGGCTCCACCGAAGAACTCCTCTGTCTGTTTCCCTCTGTTAGAGCCAAGGGGGCTTATCTCATTTCGGTTACCTCCGTTTCCAACAATGCATTGTCCAATGCTTGCGATTTGAATATGCATTTTCCGTTGGAGAGGGAGTTGTGTCCGTTCAATCTGGCGCCGGTGACTTCGACTGCGATCCAGATGGTATTTGGGGACACCGTGGCTATTGCGCTTATGGGGGCTAGGAACTTGACTAAGGAGCAATACGCTGCGAATCATCCCGCTGGGAGGATTGGGAAAAGCCTATTTTCAAGGTTTATTTTTATTTTATTATTAAATACTCCTCTGAAATCAGATTTTTGATCAATTCAGTAATTGCTTCTGAACTTGAGGTACTTTTATAGTAGTGGGTTTTTAATGAATTTTGATAAAGTTGATCCCTCTCAATTGTTTGTGATCTGGCTTGTAGTTGAAAGATCCAAAAAGATTGTTATTTTTGCTTGCTATTATAATTGGTTGATATAAGAAGCAGTAGAATGGCGAAAACTAAAAAAGAAAATTAAATATGTTTGTTGTAGTAATTTTGATGGATTGTAACAAGCTTCAACTTCCAGGATCATGTCATTGTCAACGGAGATTGGTGGACATTAGAAACTGAAATTTCTTCTCTTTTTTAATATTTTCTTTTTTGCTTGACTTTTGCATTGGCTTCTTCATTTCTTAATTGGGTAATGTGGAGGCAACTTGAAGGTCAAGAAAAGAATTGTTTTTTAATAAAAATTCTTGGACCTATAGTAATTTCTTAATTGAGGCTTTTGTGTTTGTAGGTAAAAGATGTGATGAAGAAGCGGGATGAACTTCCAATTTGCAAGGAAGGATATTTCATAATGGACCAGCTGGTGGAGCTGACTAGTAAAGGATGCGGATGCTTGCTGGTTATAACGATGAATATCACTTGCTCGGCACATTTACGGATGGAGATTTGCGGCGTACTCTTAAGGCCAGTCGAGAAGCCATATTCAAGCTCACTGTTGGAAAATGTGCAACAGGTAAATTCAAATGGGCATTTTCAAATCAGTTGTAGCAAATTGTGAAGTTTTCTGATTACCAGAAGACCTTGTTTTCAATCAAGTCACTCATATAGTACCATTTTGGTTTATAATAGGGAACCGAGTCCAGAGGCAGTGGCTATGGAAGCCATGCAAAAGATGGAGTCACCGCCTTCCCCTGTACAATTTCTAACTGTTATTGATCATCAGAAACTTGATTGGTATTGTCACATTGCATGGATTAGTTTCGGCTGGCCTTTGAAATATGAATGGAGTTGTCTTATATTTGGTCTTGAATATTATACCTTGACATAATTCTTTTACATGTGTTAACTAAAATTTTAGTCCAAACATGACATTATGTCATATAGTTTTGCTCAAGACTTGTAAAGAACAATTATATCTTTGCTTTGCTTAATTTCACAATGACCAGTGTTGAATACAAAAAATAAATAAACCCTAAACTAAACACTCACGAATCTTATACTTTGAGTTGATCACACCACCATTACAAATGGTTATCCTTTTTTACCATGAAGTATTCTATCTTTCATGAGAAACCATACTTCTTATCAGCCCCGAATTTCGTGTTCCCAACATCGGAAGCTACCTCATGAAGATGATGACCTCCCAAGCTGTTGTTTTCTTCCATGTCCCACAAGAAGTTGTCGTAGCCATCATAGACTTTGGAGGTAACTTCATTGCTGTTGTTTTCCTGATGAAATTATATGAATGGTTTAGCAAGCACTGGGCATGGCTTTGATAGGTAGGTATGGTGGAAGAGCTTATGGTTGATATGTTGTTTGGTAGGTTAAAGGGGTGTAATTTGACGAGGTCTCCAACATGATTGGGGAGCTCAGTTTGTGGTGTTCTCTTCTTTGCTCTTATGAAACACTCTACATAAAACCCACTCTTCCTATACAGACATACATGCATACATATAGTTAGTCATTTACATACACATACATACATATGTTAGTCATTTACATACGTCATATATGCATACATATAGTTAGTCATTATACATAAGAGAAATTAACTGACCTTAGGAGGCATATGTGGAGTGTGGAGCCGAAATTCATGCATTATCCATCCTGTTTTGATTCCATTAGGAGCTCGGTTTCCATAAAATACCAATGTCTTTCTCATCCCTACGACTGTCTCTGTTCTTGGATCCACCACCACTCGATCTTTCCCTGTTGCTTTCCAGTAACCTGATATTGTTGCCCTATTCGTCGAATCCCGTCGCATATTTTCGATCTCGAAAGCTAAAGAAATACCACTCATTTGCATTCAGCTTTGCCACCTCTTTAATTTAATCCAGAAAAGAAAAAGTCCACAGTTAATCACATGCATACAGGTTATGCTTCACTTTTCTTATAGTCGACATAAAAAATACATATTTTCGTTAATTCTCCTTGAATTGCTGAGAGTGTTGGTAAGTCTTTGTCACCACCTGATTTGTGTCTAAGAATTACATGCTATGCCAATATCTTTTGTGTAAATATATATTAATGGTGTACCTATAAGGTACATCACATTTTTAACGAGAAAATTTAAGTCGATCGTAAATTTTGAACATAGACAATAAAACATAAAGTTACCAAAAAGAAATCTTTTAGACAAAATAAATAACCAACAATTACGTATAAAATCCTCTTTGTTGTTAGGTTTTATATTTAGAAAAAAACTCATCTCATAAACTTATAAAAAAACAACAAAAACAAGAACCATCACATGTCAATAAAATAATTAGGTAGGAAAATAGAATAGGTTTCTACTTATAGGTCACATGTTAAGAGTCCAAGGCCACACGCAAAACATTTAGAGATTGTCTTATGTATCTTTCTCTTTTATTCTCTCAAGTAATTCAATTACCTTGCACATGATATTGTAATGATCTTGCTTATGTATAATATTAGGACTTACCATTTTGGCTATACATGGACAAAGATACTCTTAATTTGGAAAGTACACGAGCTAGCACAAAGAGGAAAAGGTTGATGGTGGGCAAATATTAGGTATCGTGTGTAGGAATAACATGGTATATCTTCACATATCCTATTTTTAAAAGGAAATACTATGTTGTAAAAAAATAAAATAAAAGATAAAAGTTATGTAGGGGACAAACACAAAAATTTTATATCAAGAGACGAATTTATGGAGATATAAGTAAAGATAATTTTACCTATATAATACTCATAGATGCAAGATTAATGTATTGAAAAGGTTTTGAATAGTGAATTTTGAGTCTTTAGAATTATTCGATCGGACTCAACTTCAAAAATCGATGTCTACTGATGTCGAGATTGATTATTGGATTATTCAAACACACCAACATACAAACATACACATATACTTATATGCATAAACTAACATGACAAGAGACAATTTCATTTTGTTCAGATATCATATGAATTCAATAATTTTCATCTTTTTTTTCTGGTTTGTATTAAAAAAAACAGCAGCAGCTACCGGACCTTAAAATTTTTTTCTTTAGGTTTAGTGGAACAGTAAATTTTGGCGAAAACCCCATCAGACTCAGGTAAATATAGAACGCAATGAAACAAAATAAAGGAAAGAGAGAGATACCAGGGAGCTGCCATGGCTCACATGTATGCAAATCAATATCCACCAAAGTACCCTTCAGAACATGCTCATTCACAATCTTTTTGTAAAGATAATGACACACCAACTCCTCGTCGCTCGGATAAAACCTAAACCCAGGCGGCAGTGTTGCCCCTATGTCCCTTAGCCCCATTCAACCTAACAAAGAAGAATATATCAGAAAAGTTCTTATGAATGAAGTGAAGGAAGATATATGATTATGATTTGCTTTGTTTAAGGGACTTGGCAATATATAGAAGTATATCGAATAGGAACGTGTATGTATATATATATATATTCTGTGTATATACATAAAGGACAAGATTAGGATGAAAATCAAGTGCCTTTGCTTCTTACGATATATTCTACCATATATGTATATAGGGACCATGCTTGTGTGACTAGTTAGTTATTATTGGGAAGTAATAAGAAAAACTAAAGTTACAAGAAATCTTTTCTATTGTGGATATACATTGGACAGTTTTATTAGATAAACAGTTGTCAATTTATGTAAAATTAATTGAGGAATCTACTTATTTTAATTTATAACTAATTTAATTTTATATATTTCTGTAATTTTTTTATATATTTAACATTCACATGAAGAATCATTCAAACCACCTATCAAGCAATCCCGGTATTTAAAAAAAATATTCTTATTAGAGATTCAAATTCGGGTAATTATGTCTGTAAGTGTGAAAATAAACATTAATTAAGAAAGGAGAGGAAACTAATAGAAGGAAAAAGTTTATATAATGTTTTCAATGGCCTAAGAAAGTAGAGGTTAAACTTTGTTGTTGATATTTTAGAAATCAAAGTTTGATTTATAAAAAATGTTTCATGATAGCATAAAAAAATTAAACTTTAAATTAATTCTGTTGATGTAATATTCTTCTCGAATGTAATTTGATTTAATTCTTTTAGATATAATAATATTTAGAGAAATGTATTACCGACAAGCTGATATTGCCCTTTCTGCTTTTATGAGGAACTGGAATGAGTGAATAACTTGCCTATAAGTTGGCTACCTATTGAGATGAAAGGTCATTTTTGCCACTAGACATTTGTTATTATAATTGTTATATTGATAGTTTATATTATATGGATTATTATTCGATTCATAAATTATGTATATTTTATTTTATTTATATTTAAATATTATACTATAAATCTCTGTTCTTAAATTTTAAATCTTAAAACTTAAAATATTAATCTAACCTTAAATTTTAAGTAAGACTTAAGATACTATAAACTCGTATATATTAAAACATAAACTGCATATAATTAAGTATAAAATAAAATAAATTATAAAATAATCGGTCTATTATATATAATATTGTTCGGGAAAACGAAGGTGGAATTTAATGCGAAATAATTTGGACGCAT